>NC_056751.1:659974006-660279006 GCF_019279795.1 Protopterus annectens
ATAATCAGCTGATCGATCTCAGCAAATTTCCATTAATACTTAATCTGACTCTATTTGATGTTTTTAATAAACTTGACTTATCGGCTTTACAAATTAGACAGGAAATGAATCTACCTAGAAGTTACATTGTTATAATGAGACAAGTTAAAGAACTTGCCTTGAGCTACTTTAGGAACTTTAAACCTGCAGCCGGATTTGTGGATAAGTGCTCTGAATTGTGGCAAGCTATCCAACAAGACACTAAATTTATAGCAACTGCATATAAATTAATTAAGGATTTGAAATTTCAGGACAAAATTTTGCTTTCAGAGTACTGGGTAAAAAAGTAACAGTAACAGACAATCAGATATTAAAAGCAATTGATATAACTAGGAAATCAGTTTCTTTTCAAAACTGATGTACACGCAATTGATGATTTGGAACAATGCATATTACACACATCTTAGATTACATAAATTTAACCCTAGGAATTCTCCAATTTGTCCATACTGTGCAGATCAAACAGCGGATCTTCTTCATATGTTCTGGAGTTGTAAATGCGTATATAAACTTTGGAACTCTCTTAAAGTACAACTGCAAAAGATGGGTTATCAAAGTTCTACACTGTCATGGGAATTTATGATTCTACACATTCCTCCAAGAGAGCTTTCCAGATCGCAAACTATTATTTGTATGAATATTTTTTTGCTGATGAAACTCTATATAGCCACAAATTGGCTAGAACCACATAAGACATCATGGAATAATTTTAAGCTTGTGGCTATAAAGCATATACTAGCACATAAATTACTTCTGAAACAAACTAACAAAAATATTAATAACCCGAAAATATGGGAAAAGGTCTTCAATATTATATTAGCATGATACTGATTTTAGGAATATATTAAATATAGGAAGCATTTCATGTAGATATTATATAAATAGTTTGTAGTAGTTATAGTGTATTATGTGTGTGATGTTTATTGTATTTTTGTAATGTTTTTGGAAAATATATTTCAATAAAAATTTATTATGGAAAAAAAAAAAAATATATATATATATATATATATATATATATATATATATATGTGTGTGTACTAAGTTACCTGGATCAACATGGTCTTTTCCATAAAGTCAGCCTCTTATCCCTCTTATTTTCAGTATTTATTTATTTATTTATTTTTTAATTATTTACATTTGTTGACTGGGAGTGTCCGACTGGATGTAGGTCCATTTTCAGCGGAGGCCCGAGGAGAAAAGCTCCACAGTTAAAATGAACAGACAGTAGTTACATTGGATTACATAGCGATTAACAATTTAACATAGCAATTACTTACAACATATTTACAGATGAAGAACATAGTACATCAGTAGACAACTATATATATAGTATAGGAATTTGAGACCACCTTGGTAAGAAAGAACTGCTCAGGTTCTTAATCCATAAGGAAGGTGTTGTGGAACAAATTCTGGGCCTGTTTTGTACTACTTCTTTCCAGTTCTCTAGGTATTCCCGCTAGGTTTAATACTGAAGAAAAGGGTTGAGGAATACAGATTTATCAATCATTTGTCCTTTCTACCTCAGTTTGTGGTTATTGGGGGAATCCATGAAGAGAATGACAGAGTCTAATATGAGTCCTTAGATGATGCAGTCACAAGAACCATAGTTGTCTAAGATGGACACAGAGTCAACATTTCTCTTGCTCCTGGTGAGGGCAAGGTATTTGCCCTTACTGCTGATGTGTGTGGATGGATGTTATTACTTCAAAATGCCCTATGTTGCTGTGCTGAACAGTTCAAAGGTTGTGCATTCTACAGTACAACTGCAGTTCATTACTTGGATGATTTTTGGTAGTACAGAAGGTGCTTCCAGTGCTGCTGAAAGTATAACATTTTCTTCTTTTTGTGCAGAGAGTTGGGAGTACAATTGGCAGAGTAGAATGTTTTAGCTCTGTAAAGATTTTGCTATATTTTGGATCAGAGTTTAATACCAAAACTTTGTTTTCTGACTCTTTGCACATAACTTACCTTGGTCAGGAGAGTTCATTTCCAAAATACTGTAAAATAAAAAAGTACAGGTTAGAGAAGCTGTGGCACTTCTCAGCTTTGCATTGTGGTGGTTCCAGTCAGTGCTTTTTTCCAGATCCGTGGCTAACATGTTGAAGGGTGGCAAACAAAATCATCACTGGGTGAGGGTTATGGATTGCATTAAGAAAGATCTCCATATCTGGATTTTTTTTTTTTTTGGCTGATTTCAACAGTATTTCACTGTGCAAAAGGATGGTTCTCTTCTCAGTCCCTTCACTTGTATACTGATGCTTCCAGAGGTTTATGTGTTGGAATCTTTGGCCAGGGCAGGTGGTTCTCAGAACCTTGGCCAGATTCCTGGCTTGAAAATCAGTGTTTCTAGAAATCATGCCCTTTTATATTGCATCTTTGGTGTGGGAGGATTTATTTCCCAATCATAAGATCATTTCCTATTCAGACAACCAGGTCGTGGCCCAGGTTCTAAGCAATAATTTGTCTAAGTCATGCTGGCTGCAGTCTGCGGTCAGGGTTTCTGTGCTGCACAGCTTAAGACATTATTTTTTTTCTTTTAAAGGCAAAGACATCCTTATAAAGGTCTACAACTTAGCAGATGCTTTCTCTTGTTTACAAATCCTTCTTTTTCACAGCTTGGCAGCAAAAGCTTTGAAAAAGCCCACCTTAATTTTGCCTCAGGTATTTTAGATTGCTGAAAGTTAATTCATCTGTTAGTATACCAGCCTTGGACTTATAGCACAAAGAGATCTCATGGTTTGGCCCTTCAGTCATTCTTAAAATTTTGTGCTGGTTTACCTTTATCAGATGTGGTTTGACCCCTCTTTTGGTCGCTCAATCAGTCGAGTGCAGGTGTTTAAGAGAGGGGTATTTAGGACAATACAAATTCAGCTGTTGGCCTTCAGCCTCAGGTTCAATGTCTTTGGTCTTCCATATTTTTCAATCTCTTGGTTATGAAACAGATTGCTGAAGGGGAGAGAAAAACATTTGGAGAAAGCTATGGATGCCAGGAGGCCCATTGGAAATGTATTGTTACCTCCAATTCTGTAGGGGATTCATTCTATATCAGTTACTGTTCTTATTTCCAATTGGGCTTCTTTCATGGCAGAATGTAATTATTATCCAAGAGGCCTTATCTAGTTGCGTTCACTGTGCCAAGACATATCAAGTTAGGTAGTGTCATAAAGTGATCTTGGAGAAGTACATTGTTCTTTTATTGTGTCAAGTTCACTGATTTCCAAAGGACATGTCTTGCCCCCCCCCAAACACACTCAAACACACACACACACTCAAACACACACACACACACACACACACACACACACACACACACACACACACACACACACACACACACACACACACACACACACACACACACACACACACACACTAAGGCTTGGTTTTCAGATTTTCTTCTGTACGAGAGATAATGCCCAATGATCTAGATCAATGTTTATGAAAGGTTTTACAGAGGTTAAAGTTCAAGGTGGCAGGGTTTTCTTTTCCTCCTCCTTTAATACTTAGAGGGAAATGGACCTTGCCTAAGAGGATCAATCTTTTCAGCTCATAAAGTGAGTTAGTGGTCTTCATCAGCCTTTTTGAAGTATATTCTTTAGTTTTCTTGTATTTACTTTCTTTTCAGGTAGGGGCATTGCCATTGTAGGCCATTCTGTCATTGCCTAGACAGGTGCAAGGGCCTTGATTCATCACAATGGTACCAGTCTTGGATTTTATCCTTCTTCATTTGAAGTTATTTGCAGAGGAGTTTCAGGTATAAGAATTTGTAAATTATTTCCATTGAATGAAGTTTCATGTAGGCAGACTGCACCTCATTTTATTTTGGTAGTTCACATTAGCGGTAATGACTTGGGCACCATTCCTAAAAGGCATTTTTTTTTGCCTTCATCTTAAGGGAATTGTCAATGTTGAGAAGTCTCCTTACCAGCATGATTATGGCTTGCTCAGCGATCATTTCTAGAGTAGTTTGGAATCAAGTGAGAGTTCCAGCTGCCATGAAACAGCTATGCCAGGGTTTCTCCAACTGACCCATACAGTGGAATAGCCAAGGCACCTACAAGCACACACACACACACACACACACACACACACACACACACACACACACACACACAAACACACACACACACACACACACAATCACGTACACATCTACACATGCCTTACCTGTTGTGACATTAACTGCCCTGTTGCTCCCCAAATACAAGAATAGATGAATAATGAAAAATAGCACTTTGAGTTCCACTACTCTGCTCTGATGTGGTACGACAGAGGTTCTTTTAGATTGCATCTACCATTCTATTTCATTTCACAGTAAGGATAGGGGACAGATCACATAGCTAATTTATACTAGAGTGCAATAATGCTTCTAGCTTTAGACTTCATTGCACTATATTGCTACACCGATCTTTGAATCAAACACTTATAGCTGACTGAACAACCCTGCAAGAAACAGGTATGCACAGTGTGTTATGTAGTTCTGAATAACCCCAAAATGAATGTTCACACAGATGTATAATTTCTGAATACTCCCCACAATGCATGTTTGGCAGAAGCATAATGTACATTCTTTTCTATGTGAATCTTTTCATTTCTCATTTGACCATTGCACTGCTTAAACTATCTCACTGAACTCTGCTGACCATTCTGACATTTATGTTTTTTGCCTTACTTGATATTGAATTGAATAAGTCATCTGTATAGTTTTCTTATTTTCATTTTGCAGGATAAGCAATCAAAACAGATTATGTTAAGGTCACAACACAAACTGAAACTGTAAAGAGGGAACAGGAAATTGTCTTTTCTACTATCTACCATGTCATTTTGTTAGCATGGTGTAAAAGGCAACACTGTTGCATTTTATCACCTCCTCTACTATAACCCACATTTTGGCTCACTGCTGTCCATCTTTCTCATGGATTTGTTAAAACTGCAGTAAAACATCATAGAGTAAAAGCAGCAGTCTTCAGATTATTTAATATAACTTCTTTGTTAGAAACGTCCCAGCCAGAAAATGTATAAAATAAACTGTCAGGCATCCTCTAAAAAATTCAGAATATAGCCAAGAACACAAGTATGAAATTAGGCCTAACAGATGTGTGACTAAGCTTGGAGTCAAAAGTCCACTGCTTTGGCATTTTCTTAATAATCCTATAGACATTTAGTGCATTGATTTTCTGTGCAACAGGTAATACCATCCATATGAATGCTTATACAAAGCACCATATTAAATTGAATTTTTAAATACCATATCCTTAGTATCTCTGTATCTGTTTTCACCTTGGTCTCCAGTTTCCTACACATCTCAAAGAAGAGGTGCAGTGGTGAGCCTATAAGATCTCTATGGGTATATGTATGTATTATACATGGTGTGAGACTGTGTGTGTCTATATAAGTGTGTGGTGTGTGTGTGTGTGTGTGTGTGTGTGTGTGTGTGTGTGTGTGTGTGTGTGTGTGTGTGTGTCCATGCCAGTTTTCCATTTAGGACTAGTTTTATACCGATAGACTGCTGAGATATGCCTCCCCATAACCCCAAAAATATGGCAAAGTGGGTATCAGAAAATTAAACAGTGATTGGATATACACTGGGATGACTTCCATGCACAGACAAATAAATAATAAAATGTTTACAATGACATTGTTATTTACCTGGGAACTTTGAAAATCATCTCAAGGAAAATGCATTCATTCATCCCAGATCAGGACTGAAAAGTGTTGTCTACTAGTCCACTGTATTAGTTAAGAAATGTTAAAAAAATAAAATGAAAATTGACTGCTACAACACAATACTCAGTTGCTAAAAAATTACAGTATTCTTCTGATGCAGGAGAGAAAGTATAGAATGTGGAACTTCCTTTTCTAGATTATATTATACATTAAATACACATATAGCATTAATATAGTATTAATATACATCAAATTGTCTTCTAAACATTTTCATAATAGTTAGCCAAACATACATTGATCACAAAAAGAATATAAACTAAAGAAGTGAGGCAATACAAAGCACTCATGAATTGCTAAGCTGAATATTTATTAATTTTTGGCAGTCTCCTGAATAGATGTCTTTATTTTCTTACACAGTTCTCAAAAAGACAGTTGTTTCATTAAATATACTGCAATATTTTATAACCAGTCACTAAGCCACAAGTATCAGACCATCATTCTAATGACAATTCCAATAAATCCCATAAAAGAAAATTATAGTACTTGGTCTTTTTAAAATACTTTAGTAATATCATTATCTACCAAGTACAGTGCAAGTTACTGATGACAATTTCTTGACTTTTAGCCTCTTCTGTTCTTGCTTCTCCATATTCTGTAATCCGTTGAATGACTAGTATCCGGTAGTCATTAGCAATGGAATGGATTCTTGGATTCAGTGTTCCTTCATAATTGTATTGTATGTATTTTCAATTAAAAAAAAAATAAATGGTACATAGCCAATATAAACCATATGTTAGAATGGAACATACTGTTCCCAAATTGTAATGTACAAATACATTTACTTCACTCTTTCTACAGAAATTTAAAACTTATGCTGACTTTAAATAATTTTTAAATTTGATATTTCTTGACTTTAACTTTATATATGGCAGCACACTGAGTACTGACTGTTCATTTAAACAGTAATGCATCATAGTAAACTCAGTAAAAGGTTATATAGCACATAAGATGAAAATGGTGTTCTGTTTCTATTTTGCAACATCACATAGGGCATAATTAAACTGGTGTTATTAAAATGTTGCCCCTGATGTTTTAACTGAGAACACCAAAACATCTGACTGCATGAATTGCTGATAAACCTGCAGATTTTGTTATGAAATAAATCATTAGCTGTAATTATAAGACCAAAATAGCTGAGTTGTGCAACTAAAACCCCCAGTAGTTTGCATCACCACCTGGTAAAAAAAACATTATTGAATTCTACTTCAGCATAGCTAGCATTTTGTGTAATTTAGTTTCAGCCATGCAAATTATTTTCACTTCTATCATCTTGACAATGTCCTGTAAGAAAAATGAAAAGAGGATACATGATACAGTGAATACGTTTGCATTAACATGTGTCCTTGGTATTTTTTACATTTGTACCTTATGCCTAGAAGAGAAACACAATAATCATACTACATTTTTAAAGACTGTTATAAACAAAGGCATTCATCAGTTAACACTTTTCATAAGTAGACTCTATGTATCTACATGATTTTCCCCAGAAGTCATGAGCATTTTAACTTAAATGTACCAACTTATTAGTATATTTATTTTGCAGGGGGAGGCCTCACTGCAGTGGTCTGCCATGACCCTGTACTATTCTTCATCATGTGTTCCACATTATTAACACCAATTTGACTTGCCCAAACCATCCCACATCCCCATTCAGAATGTAGAAATCATTTGTGTAAGCAGGTGATGGGTGAGTATGTAGAAAAGAGATCAGTGTGCAGCAGTGAAGCACTATCCTAACTCACAGGGAAGGTGTTTTATTGTAAATGCCCTATCAGCTATTCTGCCAGATCTCCAAGTGAATTAGATATGCGTGCAGCTTTGGACTGGTGAAATTAGTCTCCAAACATCAGAGATAATTGATTGGCTGAAGCCCACCCAGCCATTGGCTTGGCCATAATGTCACTTTTTCATCCACCCCTACGGATTCCTCATGGAATGATGTAACTATCAGGGTTGGTACCCTGAGTCATCCTCTCTACTTGAAGATGATAAGCAAAAAGAAAAGAAAAAAGTATCAAATTCATGGGAATCTGAACTGTGACAAAGGGCTTATGTAGGCCTCTTGATACAATTATTAATGAATATACTGAGCTATTAAATATATTTATTTAAGAAGCCACAATATCACCCACATTTTTTAAATGAATGCCAGTGCTACTATTGCATCCCATTGACAATTCGTAATTATGTACTCTAATAGCTAGGCCTAGGAGCAGCCCCTCCCCCCCATCAATTTGCTACATCCTAATTGCATTTCTGACAGCAGTGAATGTTGGAAATCACTGCTAAACCACGGAAGCATATTTTGAGGGGGGTTCACTTCTGTACCACCTAACACTGTAGAGGTATGTATTGTTCATACCTCTGTTACTTCTAACAAGAACCCCAAGAGTACTTTAGAGTAACTGGAATAATATAAGATAATGAATCGTTGGATGAGAATGTGTTAGTTGATTGATGGTAATTTCAGAGAGTACTAAGAGAGTGAGGAAATTCGGGAAAAAATAACTTTCCCCAACAGTGTAGTTTTCTTTATGCCCCACTACTGTGCAGCCTCAGAGAAGGTATGTTTAAGTTCAAGGGTGTTGGGGATTCCCCCTACAATGGGGTACAAGGGTGCTTGTACCTGTGTAAAATAAATAAATAAATAAATAAATTACTAGCAAGGTTAACCAAAAGTTGTTTCAGATATTTTTTAATTACTTTCTGCAAATGTTATTGTCAGTTAATCTCTGTTTTCACAGATAACATCTAATGTGATAATGAACAAAAACTTATAATAGATTTCAACTCTCTGCTGGTCTGGAAAAAAATGAAAAGACATTACCTGGGATTTAAGAAATTCCATGTAGGCACCATATATAGCCTACTCGGAATGTATCCATGTACACAGCCATGATCACCCCTCAAAAGTGGGCCATGCATATTAATAATGGTGAGCTGCCAAAGGAGAACTGAGGAGCACAAATATTGAATCAGAGTTGCTGTTTATTTTTTTATTTTTATTTTTTTTTTAAATGTATGTTTGTGAAGCGAGGCGTGAAGTGCAGCAATACTATGTTGTGCTCACATGTAGACAGCTGACACCTGCCAGTCATCTAAAAATAGAAACTGAATGTAATTAATAAGAATAATGACAGTTTATCTTTTTTTTTTTTTTTTTTGGCATTTGCACAGTGAGGAGCACAGCTTAGCTGAGTGTAGATCATACATACATAGTCAATCCTTGTTAGATATCTAAAAATAGAAACTGGATGTAATTAATTATTTATTTATTAGTTTGTTTAAGCATGTTTGCATGATGTAGTGTAGTGCTCAGCACTGCTAACAGGAAACTCAGTAGTATATGTGAAGGTATACCAGATTTCCTAAATTCCATGTAGCTGAATGGGTAGAGTTATGGATGTATATGTACCAGGTCCAGGGTTTGAATACATGGATGTCAGAACTTGTCTGTATTTCTGCTGCACATATTATGGACTCATTTTTAAAATATGGTTTTGCTGCGACCTACGCAACTGTGCTCAAACCTGCTAAGCACTGCATAAACATGGTAATGGCTGTCAATGTTTACACAGTGTTCAGCTTTGCTAAAACCATGACTGTGCATGTTTGCATGTTGCTCAGCTCTGCTTGGCTGGTTTGTGCACTGCAAAGCAATGTGGCACATTTTTGAATGTTGTAGAATGTTGTGTAATGGTGGGAAAACAGCCTATATAAAGCACACTAGGCAGGAATTCTGAAGAATTCATTGGAGTTCAATCAACTGTCGATATGGCTGGTGGTGTTGGAGAAGGTGAGCTCTTTTGGGTGCAGCAGTGGGGCATTTAGGAGTCCTGGGTCATGGTTGGGCTCCTTGTCAAAAACATGCAGATAGGCTGCTGCAGGGCAGTTTCTAGGGCTCAGAGCGTAAGGCAGAGGTCTGGGACCAGCTTGCTAGAGAATTCACTAGTGTTACTGGTATCCCCTGCACAAGTGAGCAGTGTCACCACCACCATGATGACCTGAAAAAGTGAAAGAGGGAAACTTTGGACACCTGGGTCTTAGAAGTGAAGGCAGGGAATGCCCCACAAGTATGTAAGTCATTTTACCTCTGTTATACCAAAATGTAATATGAATGTCTGCAAAACTGGTATGCATAATGGTGTGCTTCTCTCCCAACAGCTGCAGCTGAGAGAGCTCGCAATGTCAAGTTTCATGCTGGGCACCAAGCCAGGTTGTGCCATCAGCATGGTGAATATGGCTGTATTATGCAAACTGTAGTGCAATAAGCAAAAAAGAGTAAAGAATTAACTGCAATAAAGTATAGACAATAAAGTCTGTAGTACAATAAAGTTGGAATTAGAGCTGTAGTGCTATAAATGAATATTAACAACTGTCGTTCAATAAAAACAAGAAACAATACCAATAACAGCAAGGTGAATGGTGCACATCAAACTTGTCTTGTCATAACTATTGCAGTAGAGCTGTAAGCATTGAGTCTGTAAGGTAATGTAGCTGCAGTCAAGTATGACACTGTAATAGCTGTAGAATGCCAATCTAATGGCTGCAAACTGTACTGCATAACACATAGTACTGTTCATAGGTTCATAGGTAGGTACTAGGCTATCTACCCGAGGGCATTTATAAGCCTAGTGTGTCAGCTTTTGCCACCCCATTGATTAATTAACTGAGCCTCTGTCAAGAAGAGCCAATGAAGTGATCCCAGGGGGTACAATTTCTATTACCCATCCACTCATCAAGGTTTCTCTTGAAGAGTGTTAGTGAGAGGCTCTGCCTTATGTAGTTAGGAATCTTGTTCTAAAGCATGGGGAGTCTTTGCGACAGGAATCTATCCCTCCAGCATGTTCTATTTATTGTTGTGGTGAGGTTTAACTCACTAGAGTGAGTGGCTCACAGTGACTTGGATTTCTTTAGGTGGGGCATGTCCATCAATTCTGAGTTGGAGATGGCTTTGTAAGTCAGGCAGAGATCACTTCTGAGTAAGAGATATGCCACTGAGTACAGCTGGAGTTTTTCCAGCCAGGCTGCATAGGACATATGTTTGAGGCCAGTAATCTTCTTGGTGAGGTACTTTTGTGGTCTTTCCAGCTGTTGGAAGTGTCTTATGAGGTACATCCGAAATGGGGCATTGTACTCTATGATGTGTCTGATGAGTGACGAGTAGAGGGGCACTATAACCTCTTTATTTCTAGATGCGAACCCTTTAGTAATTAGATGGGCTACACAGAAGGATTTCTTAACTACTTTGGCAATATGATTGTCAAAGGAGAGATTACTATCTACCTGGGTCTCCAAATCTCTTATTACCTCTTCTGTAGGGGGCTGCCACCTATGTGGTAATTCATGGGTGTTTTGTTTTTCCAAAACGGGATGACTATGCATTTTTTGGCATTTAGCTTGAGACCATGACTTTGACACCAGGAGTCCGTCTCAGTAAGGCCCTTTTGGAGAATGTCCGTGTCAGCCGGTGAGTCAATTATGGCACCCAGTTTGCAGTCATCGGCGAACTTGGTTAGCCATAGTCCTCCTGTGTTTGCCTGTACTTCTGACAGATATATGCCAGACAGTAGGGATCCCAGGACTGAGCCTTGTGGGATACCACTTGTGACTGGTTTAGAGTCGGACCTGGACCCCGCTATTCTTACCGTGTGAGTTCTGTCTGTAAGCCAGTTGGCAACCATTCTCGTGACATAGGGGGTTATGTTCAGGCTGGTGAGTTTTTCTATAATTCCCGAGTGGGGAATGGTGTCTAAAGCCTTGGTGAGGTCAAGGTAGGCTGTGTAAACTACGTTCCCCTCATCTATGGCCTTGGTGACTGTCTCGAAGAAGTCACCCACATTTAGTAGGCATGATCTGCCCTTAACAAAGCCGAACTGGGTTGGGTCAAGTGTTTGGAGGTTCCCAATGTCTTTGTTAATGAGTTTGATGATGATGCGCTCCATTGCCTTGCAGACCAGGCTAGTCAGGCTTATGGAGCGATAGTTACCAGGGTCAGTTGTGGCCCCTCCTTTGTGGAGCAGAATAACCGTTGATGTATGCCATTCTATGGGCACATAGCCTGTGGAGAGGCTGAGGGTGAATGGTGTGTTTAGGTGAGGGGTTAGTTCATTCTGTAGTTCTTGCAAGACGCAGCCTGGGACACCATCTGGCCCCATTGACGCTGTGCTTTTGGCTTTTGAAAGGGCTGTTTTCACCTGTGCATCTGTGATTTCCAGGACACTACACTTTTTCGGTATTGTTGTAGGCCCTTTTGGGGTTGAGAGGGGGGTGAAGTTTGCACTGAATCTATCTGCCAGGATGTTGGCAATATCAGTGGGTTCAGTATATTTTGTGCTATTTTGCACTAGCTCAGAGCATATCTGCGCCTTGCCACTTAGATTCTTGACATAGCTAAAGAAGGCTTTGTGGTTATCTTTCAAATCCTTGGCTATTTTTCTTTCAAAGTTAGCCTTGGAGAATTTTATGAGGGACCTTAGTTTCTTACTGATACTGATCAGGGATGTCTTTCCTTCTTGGAATTTGCTTTTTTTTTCTGAACTAGTTTCCTCCTTCTATTGTATAGCCTGTTTATAGCAGAGGTACACCAGACTGGTTTTCTTCTCTTAAGGGAGTGAGTCTTGGTTTTTCTAAGGATGGCATGATCCATGCATCCTTGTAGGTGCTCATAGAGTGCATTTGTAAAGGTTCCTGCATCTTGGACACTGTTATCTTTTAGCGTGGGTGCTGTAAAACTTACCACCTCTGTCTTAAGTAAGGTGAAGTTTGCTATAGAAAAGTTTTTCACTGTGGTTTCCTTGGTTGGAGGTGATGGTGTGGTGTGGACATCCAGAGTGATTAGTTTATGGTCTGATCTAACCAGTGATGGGTTGAGCTCCGTTGTGGAACACCCGTCGCCCATGTTGGAGATGACCAGGTCCAATATGTTTTCACCTCAGGTAGGGGAGTTTATCCAGGGCATTTGAGTTGATAAATTACAGGAAGCGCTGGACCTGGGAGTTTGTACTTGAGTAGTTTTCCCAGTTAACGGTAGGGTAATTGAAATCACCCAATATCAGGGTGTTCGGTAAGACCTACATGTTTTCCAGTCTCTCCAGAAAGGCGGAGTGGTGGTCCTGGGTCATGGATGGTGATCTGTAGCAGGCCACAATTTGCATTGCAGATTTGCCTGATGTTAGTTGCACATGGATGATCTTGGAGGTATCATGCTGTGCCACTAACCTGGAGGTGTAGATATCCTTGATGAATATGGATGCACCCCTTTAAGGCTGTCTCTATGCCAATAGTGGTCACATAATGCTCTGTCTTTCACAGATTTCAGGTAATAAATATATATGGGTGAGGTAGCTCAGTCCACAGCCAGATATTGTGTGTGGACTTCACAGGTATTTCAAACCTATAACAATAAAATGTGTTCAAAAGTATTGTTGAAAGTGAAATAAAACTAGTAAAATATGCAGTATGGTTAGATACCATGCATGTATTTTCTGTTGTAACTGCAGTATAATAAAACACTGTAACAGTACTACAGTGCAAGAGGAAAGTCCTGTAACTTGTGTTGCACAATTCATAATAGGATACCAGGTTATCTCTAGGCAAGTACCAGCCACCCTGTAAGCACTGCCTTAGTAGCTCAGACTGTTAAATTCCTTGTACATAGCACATTTTTCCACAATCAGAAATGGATTTGAATCCAGTGCTATTAGCACTACATTTTTAGCATCAGTCACATAACACTCCCAATTTCTTTCTCCCCAAGAACACAGAAATGGTATGGGTGAATTAACCCATACTGTATGCAGATATTGTGTTTAGACCTCATAGAATGTTACACTCAATAGCAAGAATACATTCATCAGTACTGCTGATTCAGAAATGCAACTGTGTAATCCCAGTATGGCTGCATCCCTTGTATGTCTGTACTATGCTTCTGCAGTCCATTATTAAATTATTTGCAGTTGCCCCTACAGTAACAGCTAGTGAGTTCAACCCCCAGGCCTGCCAACTAAGCCATGACTGCTATCTAGTTTAATTACTGTACACAAACATGCCTCTTCAGTATTACATTTTTCTTGTAATGTAATGAAAACTGACTAGTCCGTCTGTCACATGTTTACCAGATAAATTATAACCTGGAATGCAATGTATTACTGAATCTGTTTACAGAACACCTTGGTAGTTATATAACTCCACATCATGTGAAACCATTCTGAGTAGTTCTGTACCAGCATTTCTTAGTATGTGGCCCTTATTGTCCCATGTTGTCAGCTTGAGAGGTATGTACAAACTACAACAGCTATAGGAGAATTGTAGTCACTGTAATCACAACTGTCAGTACACACCTGTAGAAGTATGTATGACCAATGTTGCCAGGGATATCATCTGCAATGTCATTAATAAAATGTTTTCTCTCTCTCTCTCCCTACCCCTTAATTTATTCATTATTGTAATGTATTATTATGATTTCATATTAACATATTATGTTAAACTATATTTTGGAAAATGTGGTTGATTATTGTTATGTTTTATTATGGTTCAATATTAATATATTTTGTTAAACTGTTTTGTTGGCCGTATGGTTTACTTCACACTGGCATACTGTTACCATACCGACTGTTATGTTGCATTATGTTGTGTTGCACATTAGTATGTATTTGGATTAATAAATATGATGCTCTATTCTGTTAATACTAACAATGGTTTGGTTTATCCTAACAATAACTTATTGCTTTACCTCATGTACCACAGCAGATAAAGCTAGGCCGGTTCTGGCTGATCCCATACCTTACCTAAACCAGCCCTGACACCAGGTCCCAGCATTTTTAGGACCCATATTGGTGGTAGTCCCTCTGCTGCCCATGAACTTCCCCAGGGGATGGGGCCCAGTGCCTCTCTAGGAGTGGTGGCAGAGGGACAGTGGTCCCCTGTGATGATTTACTACTGGTCCTGGTGCACAGGACATTCCCCCCATGATACATTTTTTATATTTAGCTTGAGGCCATGACTTTGGCACCAGTCATCAGTTGCTGTAAGACTCTCTTGCAGTATGTTAACATCATTTGAGGAGTTAATGACAGCACCCAACTTACAGTCATCCACAAACTTGGTCAACCACAGGCCTTTTGCTTTGCGTGGACCTCTGAGAAATAGATGGCAAACAGTAAGGGTCTCAGGACAGATCCCTGGGAAGCTCCACCAGTGACCAGTCTGCTATCGGAGGTGGAGGTACCTATTTTGACTTTGAGGGTCCTGTCGGTGAGCCAGTTGGCTGCCCACCTGATGAGATAGGGATTTATGCCAAGTTGTATTAGCTTTTTGATGATGCCTAAGTGAGGGATTCTGTCAAAGGCCTTGGCCAAATCAAGGTAATCTGTATGCACTGACTTTCCCTCATCCAGGGCCTTGTTACAGTCTCAAAGAAGTCAACCAGGTTCAACAGGCAAGATCTGCCCTTGACGATTCCGAACTGGTTGCCTATGTCATTGTTTATGAGATCCATAATAACACACTCCATGGCTTTACAGATCAGACTTGTCAAGCTAATGGGGAGATAGTTTCCAGAGTCAGTAGTGGCACCACCTTTGTGCAAGGGGATGAGAATGGCAGCTCTCCGCTCTGTTGGAATGAAGCCTGTACTTAGGATGTGGTTGAATAGGGTGCTCAATGGGGAAGCCAGCTATTGCTGGAGATGGTGCAGAATACATCCTGGGATACTATCAGGTCCCATGGAGGCTGTGTTTTTTGCCTTAGATAGGGCCTGCAATACTTGATCTACAGACATGTGAGGTATGGGACAAGTATCAGGGATGTTGAAAGGGCCTTTGAGAGGGGCAGGGGGATGAAGTTATTGCTGAACCTATCTGCTAGTAGGTTGGCTAAGTCAACAGGATCATTGTAAGTGATACTGTTAAGCATTACTTCAGAACAAACCTGGGGTTTGCCATGGAGGTTCCTGACGTAACTGAAGAAGACTTTATGTTTCCTTTTGTTTTGGATGCTAGTTTCAGTTCATAATTGACCTTGGAGGTTTTCACTAGTGATCTAATTTACTTGTTGAGGCTAAGGAGGGAGTTTTTCCAATTTGGAATTTGTTCCTTTTTACCTTTTGACAACAGTTTCTTCCTTTTGTTGTAAAGCCTATTGATAGAGGATGTCCACCAAACAGGTTTGTGTTTCATTGAGGAGCAGGTTTTAGTTCTACTGGGTATGGCTGAGTCCATGTAGTTGTATGGGTGCTTGTATACTGCACTGGTGTATTGTTCAGCATAGTTGCCTGAATCCTCTGAGGGGAGGCAGTGATGTCAAGCTACAGATACCCTCCCTTAGGAGGTTGTAATTAGCTTTTGAGAAGTTTCTTAGCTTGATTATGACTGGGGGAGTTGGGTGAGGTAGAAACTGCGAATGAGGCAGTTTGATGATCTGATCTCACCAGAAGAACATACTATGGGAGTGGTGCAGCAGTCACCCATGTTGTTGAGAACCAAGTCCAGAATGCTATCTCCTCTTGTGGAGGATGGGACCAGCTGGTCTAGTGTGTTAGAATTTATAAAGCCAAGGAATTGTTGACAGACTGCATTAGTGCAAGAATAGTTCATCCAGTCTATGGTGGGGTAGTTTAAGTCACCAAGAATCAGGGTATTAAGGGGCACCTTGATGGAGGTGAGTAAATCTAGGTAAGAGGTGTGGGTGTCCTGAGTCATGGAGGGGAATCTATAGCTAACTATAACTTGGATGGGTGTCTTGCCAACTGTCAGTTGCACCGGGAGTAGTTCTGGTGTGTCATGCTGGCAAACCATTCTGGAAGTGTGGATATATCCGAGTATCATGTAAGCCCACTGTTTAACATCTCCCTTGACTGATGTAGTGAATATTACAACCATGAGGCCTACTAAATATTAAGGAACACATACTATTGGACTGGGTTTCTGTAGTCCCATGTGGATGTTATATCTCTGCAATTAGCCCACTATATATACTATAAGAATCTACAATTGCATTTAGATATGTTACCAATACATGTAACCCCATACGAATTACAGAAGGAGTCATTAATGAGCACATTGCTGGTGCTGCGAAGAAAACTTCTGGCTGACATCAAAGATTTAAACAATACTAATTTCATGAGCTTTAATTGTACTTTGACTTAGGAATGGGGTCCATTCCCATCATGGTATTAGAAACACAAAAGACTTGGAGAAATTTTTAAAAAAGTGGTATATTATAGTAATCTTTGCAATTAGGGTATAGCTTACAGACTTACCTTGCAAATGCAGCCATTGAGAGACCTATAGTTCAGGGCTCACTCTGTGTGATGCAAACAGTACACAACCAATACACGGATAGCTACAGGTTGTGTGGGTTGCCTGGCATCAATATGTTTACTATATGTATGTGAGTAGGAGTAAGGTTTTAGTCCCTTGGGCCCTAAGTTGTCAGTGAATATGCTATGCATTGTCTCTTAGCCAAAGCCAGGCTGTACTGGACATGCCTACATCTGCCTACAGGAATATTGTCAGGGGGCTCCCACTCTGAGTCCTCTTGTGAGTGTGGTTGTGGTGACCTAGCGACTGGTGGGGGGGCTGTGCATCCCTTCCCTTTGCAGCTCTTGCTGCAGCTGTTTCTGCAGCATCATATTGTGTAGCATGGCACATACTGTGAACATATGTGCACATGTGGCTGGAGAGTACTGCAGGGCTCCACCAGATATATTGAGACATTGGAACGGTGACTTCAGCAGCCCAAACACATGCTCTGTGATGTTCCTAATTTGTGCATGTGCCTCATTATGGTGTTCTTCCATGGGTGGATGTGCATTTCTGATGGGTGTCATCATCCAGAGTTCTAGGGCTTAGCCAGCATACCTCAGTAAATGGCCATGTGGGATGTCCGCCCTAGCAAAAATCTGGTACAGCTGTGATGCATGCCAGAAATGTGAATCGTGAAAACTGCCAGGACTGCCAGCACACACATTCATGATAATGCCCTGGGCATTGCATATGACCTGCAAGCAGACAATCCAAAAGGAAAAACCACTTTAATGACAAAACACAGCAGAGCTTTCGGACATAATCCTTCTTCAATACTAGTAGTATTGAAGAAGGATTATGTCCGAAAGCTCTGCTGTGTTTTGTCATTAAAGTGGTTTTTCCCATTGCATATGACCTGGCAGTTGATGGAGTGGTACCCCTTGTGGCTGACTTAGATTCAACTCCCCTCACCGGGTGGTGGCTTGATTGTACATGAGTGCAATCTATGGCACCCAGCATCTCAGGGTAGTGTTCTACATGGTAGAAGTGTTGCATATTGCTGGCCTCATCTCAGGGGTGAGGGGAAAAGAAATGTGCTCACTGGCATGTGGTAGTATGGCATCCAGGAACTGATGGAGTACCATGGAAACTAATACCTGTGAGACAGCCATCATATCTCCAATTGGTCTTTGGATGGTACCTGTGGCTATTATCCTAAGGGCTACAGATAGCTTTGTTTCCACTGGGATGGGTTCCCCTCTGTTGGCTGTGGGTCTGAGATGAAGGTGGCAGAGTTCAGTGAGTTCTTGTAGTATGCCCCTGTCCACCCTGCAGCACTCTACAATCTCCAGCTCATGTAGCTCCTGTAAGGTTATCCTGGGCCTGAACACTCTTCTCCTTCTCTGCCTAGGCATATTATCAGCAGCAGCATTGTCTTCGGCATCTAGCACATGCAGATGTAGCAGACCTGCATTCTTTCAGTTAAAATTCCCAAGTCTATACTCTAATGGTGCAGAGTATGGATAAAATATCAGAATACACGGTGTATGCATACTTTATACTGCCCTACCATAGGTGCTGTCTGTGTGTTTGACTGCCTTTGATGCATTCCACCTTCCTAGTATATCATTAATGTCATTTACTGGCCCTAGTTTAAGATAAACAAGGGTCACAAGTATTTAATACAGGATTACTTTTAAATACCTTCAGCAATGCAGCACACCAGGCACACATGGAGAAACAAGTGCCTCAAAGGTAAACAAAGCTTAGTAGTCACTGAACACACACCCCTGAAAGGCCATGCTCAGCACAGCAGTGCACCATGCAAACATGCAGAAACATGTCGCCAAATGTAAATAAAGCTTAGCATTCAGTGTACAAAGCCCCCTGCTGAGCACAGTGGCGTGCCACACAAAGAGGTGCAGCTGAGCTCCAATGAGCTTACAAGGCCTCAGACAACCACCTCTTGATGTCAGCTACCTCTTCTGTGAACACCGACATGGTTCTGTGCCTATACGGAAGGGATATGCGGACATGGATACCCATTTGTGCTATTCAGTAACCCCACCTCATATGCATAGGGATCCATGCACACAACCTGCAAACTACACATTTGCAGGCACTACCTCATTAGCAACAGCACCATTCCACCATTGCAGATAGTCCACACTGGGTCCTGTAATACATTTCTGTCACATATTATTAAATGTGTTTTTTCAGCTCTTTTTTTTTCACAAAAGCATATTTGTGCATTGTGGCATGCTGTGCAAACCCTACCCAGATCATTAAAAAAATTAATTTATTTTAACTTATTTTCCTTACATTTTTGGACACATGGTGGATAGTTTTACTTATATCTGTATGCGCTATGACATGTCTGTCCATCTACCTGTATTTTTACACCCCCTGTCATCTGTCTAAATATCTATACACAGAATTTTTCCATGTACACTACGGACACTGACATGGGGTCTGCAGGGCTACCTATCTGCTTGCTGGATTGCTCTACTTGCCTCATTTGCACGTGATTCACCTCTTTATGAGGTGATTTGCATGCCATGGAACTTCCTGTGTTGGTGCGCTCATGCATGCCCCACAGCAGTGCTTACTAGATCGCAAACCTGCTTAGATCCATGTAAGCAGTGTGCCACAATTCCTACACAGTAAAAAAGACCATGTAGGCTTTATTAACTCATTCACTCCAATGGAACTCAGGAAGTTTGCTTTGTAACTTCCAATGGGTGGAACCTAAGCTTTTTAACAGAATCAAATGATGTCCTTATATTTCAAACAAATGTTCATATCTCTGAAATCATAGGGGTTATAAAAGAATTGGAAATGGAAAACCTTTCAGCAGAAACTATTTTACAGTGGTAGTATTTTTTTAGGTTCTAGGTCCTAAATTGAATTTTATAAGCCACAGTAAACACAGTGGGCAGGATTCACGAAGCCTCTGTGTAAGAGTTACAAGGCTTACATGGAGGCTGCAGTTAAACGGTGTGACATCAGCATGTCATGCATATGCATGAGGGCATGCTGAATCACACCTAAGGCTAACACGGTCCGTGGAAGACAGTAGGGGGTGTGTCTGTAGGGCGAGCCCTGCAAACGGACACTCCCCCAGAAGAGTAAAAGTCCCAAAGTAAACCCCCACGACAGAGTCCGTGTAAATGTGATTAAACACAACACATGCCCCCACAGACTATGAACATAAAATGTAGAAATGAACATCTTATATTTTTTTTTATAAGTTGTAAAGATGTTTGCCCATGAGTGCGCTCGTTTGCGCGGGTGTGCCCGTCGCTTAGCCACAGTTAGCAGTCAGTGGAAAAGCATATAAGAACTAAATATGCAAAGTAAGCCAAAAACCAATAGCGTAGTGGTAGAGACGTTGGCTGAAGAGGAGGCAGTCATGGTTCGAGCCCCCACAACATCAATTTTTATTTTTAGTGAAATAAGCATGAAACAAGTCCCTGACATATATGTACATATATAAAATTATATTTTATGTAAAATGTAATGAAATGGGCCATGTATTCTGAAGAAATGTGAGATAAAAAAATAAAAAAAAAAATGTGAGATGTGCCCATAGCTGAGCTACAGTCTAACAAGTTGAGGATATCTGCTTGTAGGTGAGCAGTGTTTTAACAGGTGTAAAATGAGTGCCCGTAGGTGAGCAGTGTTACAACAGGTGTAAAATGAGTGCCCGTAGGTGAGCAGTGGTTTAATAGGTGTAAAATGAGTGCCCATGGTTGAGCAGCATTTTAACACGATGAAACTGTGTGCCTGTAGCTGAGTTGAGCGTAATATGCGTGCTGACAGCCAAACCACGCGTAAACCACCATGACCTGTTTGCGCGGAGCTGCGCACAGCACCAACAAGCTAACTGACGGGCAACGTTGAGCAAGCTGTATCAAAACTGCCTTTACACTGACACACCTCCTAGCCTGTGTAGACAGTCATAAAATATAAAAAGCAATGGCCAGGTTCGAACCCAGGATACCATGTACCATAGCAAAGTACTGAACCACTAAGCCATGACAGTTTCACTTAGAAATGCAGTAATAGCATATATATAGGAATGAATAGAAAGAGGAGAATGACAAAGCAGGTTTTGTGAAGCTGATACAATTCCAAAATGGCCAATCACAGATAAGTGCGGGAAAAACGGCATATATAAGCCCCATAGGCGGGAATACACAGCATAACCGATTGTAGAACCGACTTGCAGCCAGGATGTCAGGTGCAGGTGAGGGTAGTTGCTTCCGAACACAGAGGTGGGGCGTTGAGGAGTCCAAATATATGGTTTGGCTCCTCGTCCATAATCATGAGGCCCAATTCATGCAGAGCCAGGTCCTTCTGGGGAGCATATAGGGCTGAGGCATGGGACCGGTTGGCTCATGATCTCACCAGTGCCACAGGAATACCAAGGACTGGTGAGCAGGTCCATCACCACCATGCGGACCTGAAGAGATGGAAGCAGGACCAACTGAACCGTTGGATCCAGGAGGCCCGGCAAATGCCCAACGCCCCACTACTGAGTAAGTTACATCTAATTATTTATGTAAGAAATTAACCTAGCTGATATTATGGAGATGTGTATTCCAATATTACTTTATTTATATTACAGCTGCAGGTGTCCGTTCTGTGAACCGTCGAGCCTATGGCGATAGGCTGGTGCGGTTGCGCCACTAGGCAGGTCAGTAATTATCTCCCTGTAACTGTAAATAAATATATAAGTATGACAGTTAGCAAAAGAGTGCAGTTTAGTCACTAATTAATAAAATGTGCAAGTAACAGTGTAAGAGGGTTTGCAAGTATTGCTTGATTACAAAAGTGTGATGCAGCCTGTAATCCAAACATAAAAATGAAACACGCCTGAAATAAAGATGTCCCACCTGTAATATAATAGTACATAACCTGCAGCAGGTTGAAAAGTACAGCTGCAAAAGCTGAGCAAAACACATGTGTGAAATATATCCCTGTTGAAATACAGAAGCATGACATAAGTAAGACTGTTGGAAAGGATTGTTATAACTACAGGTAAAACATGTCAATAAAGCCTAAAATTAAGTACCATCCTGAATTGGAAAAATAAAACAAGTGAGAGAGTGTGATAAAGAGGTATGAATCCACCAATAAAGTAGTAATAACTCCTGAATAAAGTATACTGCAGTCAGTACAGAATGAAATGAATGTGACAGGCAGAACCAAACAGTAACATATGTTGAAAATGGTACTGCAGCTGGAATGTGTGTCCCAAAATCTGGATATGTTGCTCTCAGTCTGCAATATGCAGATAGTATGGCTGTCTGAAATACCAAACATCCACAGTTGTCTATAGCTATATAAAGCAAATGTAGCAGGATGATGTAGCTGAACAGAGCCGGATATGAATGTGTATAAATAAAAATGAAATGTATATTGATGTAGCAGTAACATTCCTATCACCAACCTGAAGTAGTTATCACATAGGAAACTGTAGGCAGAACTGTAGTGTGTATATATCTGCAGCTAGTAGAAATGTACAGCATATGTATTGGTATTTAAAGTTGTTAATTAAATTTTCTTCACCCTACCCTATAACCACATATAATCCATTCCACATGAAATTGGTATGTGCAATCACAATTAACAACCCTGGACATTTGTCCTGTTGGTTCATACATATTTGCATGTACGTTGATGCATCTGCCCTGTTCATACATCCAAACCTGATGGCCTGTTGCCATCAATCAACCCTGCATGTTGTTGGATTGTGTATTGCTGTTCAAATTATGCATGTGTTATGCTTGCTGTTCAATGGCTTGAATTTATGGGTGTTTGGTTAATGGGAATAATAATGCATGCTGTTACAACTAATTGTGAATGATATTGTACGTTACTAACCCAAACTGTCTTAACATAATGCAAAACATAGGATGACACGGAAGGCGGGTTCCAGAGGACCCACCTCTCCCTCCTCAGCTGGCGAGTGAACCTGGCAGTAGTGCCCAGGCCGGACCCTCCTCCGGTGGCCCTGTGCCACATGTGGGTGGAAGCGCTGCAGGGGATGGGGCTCGTCCCCCCTCTGCAAGTGTGGCCGGAGGAGAACATCCACTCACCCTCCGTAGTGTCCAGACTGTGGTGCGTAGGGAGATCCGGCACACTGTGCTTGGGCCCCTACGCCAGCTTGAGGCACGGGTGGCACAACTCATGGGCGTGCCTGCTGCCCGTCCTACACAGCCCCCAGCACAGCCCCATCCTGGGCAGTGAAGGCACAGTGGCAACTGCCCATGGGTGGGGATCTCAGTTCCACTGTTGCCATCTGTGGGCTCATGGGCTCGAGATATCCAAACATCCATCCCCGTCAATTGTGTAACCCCCCCACATGTGTCATACACCGCCCCTGTATGCACCTTGTTTGTCTTGTCTGTTAACCTACCCAACCTACCTCCCCAGCTATATCGACTTCCTGTACCTGACATACCACTCTCACCTGAAAAAAAAAAATAGGGCACTCTGTACCCACAAAAAAATTACGCCCCATACATAGCTGCCCATTTTGCACACATGTCTGCTGGACATGTAAACTGTCAATTACAATTGGCTGTACAACAAGTATTATTGTTGTCCTTACACCTCTCTCAGGGGTGGAAGGTGTCAAATGTCACACCAAATTACAAACATATGCACAGCTGTTGCTGATGAAGAAATGGGCAGCTATGGGCCTTACCTACATCCATCCTGCAAAACCCGAGCATGTTTCCCTACTTTACTACCCTCTTTGTGACCCCTTTTTCACCACTGTCCTGTCTCCCCATTTTCATTTCTTTCAAAGAAATTAGCATGGGTGTGCGCAAGAGTAAGCACTTTTAAGCAGTTGTAAGCGGGTATGCTCAGAGCTGAACGCCAGTGCGCATGCGTGACCTCCGCGCAAACCAGCGCTAACCCGCTTACAACTGCTTAAAAGTGCCTTAGTCACTCTGAATGACAAGGCCTGTGGTCTGCTCAAAAGCAAAATAAAATCCCACTGTCAGTCCCGAACCCAGGACCTTGGAAACAGTAGTCTGCATGACTTATCACTAAGCCATAACTGCTATATAAGAACATTGTGCTGCAATAAATATATCATGCAATAGTAGGAATGAATGTAAAGGGAATATAGGATGTGTAGTACACAAAGCATGTCATGTATATTTACTGTCAAATGTAGTGGATTTCTATAATAGTAGTGTGTGAACAGAAACAGCCATGCTAGTTGGTAGCTAGTAGGTAATAATGTCACTGTAGCACCTTGCAAGCCACACACATACTCACAGCAGGATAATCACTGCCCATACCCCACAACCTCTTACAGCAACACATCTGGACTAAGTAATATAAAATGTGGAGCAAAGGCCCAAAAACAATGACACATTTCAAATATTGCTCAGACAAACTTAGACAGTTGAGAGAGTAACAGGTTTTGCATTATGTTGGATGTTTGGAAGGGTATGAAGTCTGAAACTTACATGTTTGTCACTATAGTCTTTCTTGAGCCCTGACTGATTTGCCAGAAAAAGCTGTTTTATGAGATATGGACCAAAATATGAGGCACAAATGTGGACATCCTGCAAATATCTGTACACTTGAGAGGTCTGACACTGCCATATTTGAATAGCTAAGAGCCTAGACATAGCAACAGTGACTGAGTTACAGGGATGCCCCACAAACTCCCTGTGAAATGTACAAACAGTAGGCAGAAAGGTGTTACAACACATGCAATGGTAACTATGAAGTACTGAAAGTATGCACCACTTGCACGGCAGAAATAGTGTAATACATATGCTCATGCTAACCCACAGTCACAACTGCAGAATACCAGACAATTTAATGGGTGTACCCCACTGATATGTACCATTCCATGAGGCAGATAAAAGATGCACCTGAGAGTCTCTGGGGCCTGCTCAGCAGTATACTCAAATACCCTAATAGATGTCAAGGCCCACACCATGGCCAGACCACACTGCATGCAGTAACACCCTAGCAGATATAGCAAGCATTCCAAGGTGTGAATGTACATGGAAAATAGGAAAACACAGCAACACACTACAGTCAAGACACCTAGCAGGCATACAAGTAGTGAATGTAAAGGGCAAATATTGAAGCCATAGCAACAAAGTGCAAGAGCCACTGCTATATACCAGTTACACCACATGTCCCACAGGAAAGCACACGCACCCACATTAACAGTAGTAGTAGTCTTAGGT
Source organism: Protopterus annectens (assembly GCF_019279795.1). Lineage (NCBI taxonomy): Eukaryota > Metazoa > Chordata > Ceratodontiformes > Protopteridae > Protopterus > Protopterus annectens. The sequence continues at coordinate 659,999,250 of NC_056751.1, forward strand.
GTCAGTGTACATACACACAGTACAGGAAACTGGAGAAATGAATGGAGAAATGTTAATCTACAACACAGCCGGAAATATGAGAGAGATACTAACCTTTACACTCACAGAACAGTGTCCACAGCATACCAGCATAGTCCCTGCCCTTAAAATCTGAAAGGGCTACGCCTATCTCACATACCTTTTTATAGCACTGTCCTGAAATCACAGTGAGAACTGCAATCAGTACACAACTGGCTGTATGCAATTAGCAAATGCTGGCTAACAATTGGTGCAGAGGCCATCACATGGACATATGCAGATACCTACAAAAGCATGCTGTACTCCCAGTCCACACATGCAATACTTTCATTGCACCCTCTGGAGGTAGGGAGAGAGAGAGAGAGAGAGAGAGAGAGAGAGAGAAAAAAAATACACAAACAAAAACACTTATTAACAAAACCTACTAGAAAGCTGTCATCTGTCAACTGGAGCAGCAGCAGGACACCGATCCAAAAGGCAATGCAAGCAGCTGTGACAAACACAGGTAATGTAAAGTAATAATTTAAAAGTCTACATACTGTGAATCCTCCATATGTATCTATATGTATATGAAGATGTGCATAGGGCAGGGGACATACAACAACTATCAGTGAAGGCTGTACATACATGTGTATGTGAGGGCATCTATGTGCACATATCAAGGTAGGTTGTAGTGTAATGTACAATGTAGGTTTCACAGTTATGTATGTTTAGCAGTATGTTAGTGTATGTATACAGTTTTGTAAACAAACATGTTGATATACCTATCTATCATATGGATATGTATGTATGTCAATATATGTATGTATGTATGTGTATATATATATATATATATATATATATATATATATATATATATATATATATATATATATATATATACATATAATATGCATATATGTATAGATAGATAGAGAGGGATGTAGGAATACATAGACAGATGGAGATAGATAGAATATGTACAAACATATATATGTGATACACACATACAGATATAGATATATGTAGATACATATACATAGACAGACAGATCTGACTATCTACAGATATGACTGTATATGACTATCTCACACCCCCCCTGTCCCACCCCCTCTGTCACTCTCACCCCTCTCTGTCACACCCCCCTCTCCATATCTATAGCAATATATGTACATTGATATATATATGTGTATATGTATACAGACATATATATATATATATATATATATATATATATATATATAGATATATATATATATATATATATATTTATATATATAGATATATTTATATATATCTATAGACATATAAATATATATGCATATATACATATATATATATATATATAGAGAGAGAGAGAGATTCTGAGTGAGGCACATGTGTACAGATGTATTGCAACAGGTGCCTGGTGACAAAGGCATGGAGTGAACACCAGTGTCGAAACTGGAGTACCACACCCCATCTCAAATCAACTACACCAATAACCACCAGATATGTGATTGGCTGCCCACCACTGCATGTGTCAGGGGTGAACAGGTTCATAAACATGTACAATAGGCCCCCCAATAATAGTCACAGTGGCACACTATTCCTGGAATACCTGTACATGGCATGTGTCAGCAGACATGGTGTGTCAGCTATGGACAAGTAGGTCAGTGTACCCCTCCACACCACACAATGTCTGCCACGGTATGTACCTTACATGACAGCTACAGATATGGGGAAGGACACAGTGACATGTACGACACTGTGACAATGCACTCAAACACAGTACCAATGCACAGTGACTGACAACACCACAGAGTGCACACATACTACCCACATAGGGGTTACCACTCCTGGATTTACATACTTAAGTCACACCCATGACAGATGTCCAACAACCATAGTAACACCACACACCATCCACAACCTAAATGACCACTGTGTGTCGTCCTTGACACCACAGTAGAGAGCACATGGTGGAGGTACAGGTTCCTACCCACAGATAAGACATACCCTGCAATAAACCACACAGCGTTAAGAATCAAGACTCCCCATGAGTACATGTCACACATACCCTTGCTGAATGTTAGTCAGATAGGTAATATGCCATATGAGTCACCCTGTGTAACTGTTTGACAGGAGCAGGTACCATCACATCACATATGTCACAAGGGTCAGGGTAGCAGAACAGTATGCTGCTGTAGTCCCAGGGGCAATAGCATATTGTATTGTATTGTATTGTGTTGTATTGTATTGGTATGTAGAGGTGCCTCCTTTGTGGAGTGGAACCACTGCTGCTGTATGCCAGTGTACAGGTACATATCCTGTAGTCAGGCTAGTGTTACATAGCACTTCTATATGCGGGTTTAGCTCCTCTTGGAGTTCATGAAGCATGCAACTGGGGATACCATCAGGTCCCATTGATGCTGTGTTTTTTTGCTTTTCTGAGGGCAGCTCTCACCTGGACATCTGTGATGACAGGGAGGTTACATTCAGCTGGGATAAGTATGTCTTCGTTTGGGGGAGAGGGAGGGGGGAAAATTGCACTGAACCTGTCTGCCACAATGTTGCCAATATCTGTGGGTTCAGTGAATTATTTTTTGTTGTGTACTATCTATGAGCATATTGGAGGGTTTCTGACCAGGTTTCTAACATAACTGAAGAAGGCCTTGTGGTTATCTGTAGTGTCCCCGGTGATTTCCTTCTCAAAGTTGCCCATGGATGTTTGTATGAGAGAACATAGCTCTTTACTAGTGCTGATCAGACATGCCTTCCCTTTATGGAATTATGCTCTGTCTTGCAGTAGCTTCCATCTTTTGTTATACAATCTGTTTATGGCTGGGGTCCACCAGACAGGATGCTTTCCCTTTGTGGAGTGTGTCTTGGTCTTATATGAGATTGCATGATCCATGCATTCTCGGAGATGTCCGTAGAAATCATTTGTGAAGGAGTCAGCATTGTGGGTTGTGGCTTCCACTGGCCCAGTGGGCTTAAAGGATACCATCTCAGTCTTAAGAAGTGTAAAGTTTGTGTTTGAAATGTTATTCACTGTAGTCGTTTGTGCTGGTGGCGGAGGTGGGATATGTATATCCAGGGTGATTAGTTTGTGGTCAGATCACAGTAGTTGATGATGTTCCCCATACAGTACCTCGATACAAACCCCCAGAGTGAGGAGGTGCTTTGGACCTGAATCAGTGTGCTGACTGCTGGGGTTTGGTAGTATGTCGTATGGAGTGTGCCAGGTACTGTTGCACAGTTGTTGGCTGAGCACTGATACCTGGCCATTTACATGTGTATCCACCAATAGACAGATAGATGCTATATATGGGAGATATGTTGTATCACAACAGTCGAGTAGCATGTGTAGTATGTGTGCCAAATTCTGCTGACATATTTTGCTGATATCATTATATTTTCTTTTTCAGGACCATGGTTCACCAGCGCAATCCGGCATACTCTGCAGCCGAGGATGAGGAAATACACCAGAGCCTGGTGCGGGATTTTGCAATACTCTTTTCCCGCACCAGCCAGAATCAGCAGGAGAGGGCTGCACCGTGGCAAGACCTGGTCCGTCGGGTAAATGACATAGGCACGCATAATAGGACATATGAGCAGGTACGACATCACTGCAGTGATTTAATCAGAAATGTCCGTCAGTGTGCGTCGGATATCCACAGACAACAGGTTGCCACAGGTGGTGGGGTGGCTACACATCCCCCACTCACCAGACTGGAGGGACTACTCCTAAGTGTTGTGGCTCCAGCCCACCACCAACAACAACAGCAGCAGACCTGCATTATGATGGAGGCTGGAGCCACACAGCACCATGACTACGAGCGTGCAGGTAATATGCCATATGTATAGTTGACTGTTGTGTACACTGGTAGTTAATGCATGTGTGTGGTGTGTCCTTGGTTTGTAGCTGTCATCATAGTATTTAATGTGCAAGTGTGATATTCTCAATATCAGCAGCTGATCTGTGAAAGGCAACTGTTGTACTACTGACCTGTATCATACTCAGTAACAATGGCACAGTTGTGCCCACTGACATTAATTTCCTCACTTCTGCAGGTCCCTCTGGTGTAACAGCAATGCAGCCTATCCACGCTGGTGAGTGTGTATTAACAATACCTTTAATAGTCTTGATAGTAATAGTAATATTAGGCTCAATCAGTAGTGCTCTGTGTATGCATGCAGGTGTGTCTGTGTGTTGATATCTCGCATACTGAGTAGAGTGCAAGTGTGCACGTGTGCAAGTGTGCAAGTGTGCAAGTGTGCAAGTGTACATGTGTGCATGTGTGCATGTGTGCATGTGTGCACCTGTGCATGTGTGCACCTGTGCATGTGTGCACATGTGCATGGGTGCATGTGTGCATGTGTGCACCTGTGCATGCATGCATGTGTGCATGTGTGCACCTATGCATGTGTGCATGTGTGCACCTGTGCATGTGTGCATGTATGCACCTGTGCATGTGTGCACCTGTGCATGTGTGCATGTGTGCACATGTGCATGTGTGCATGTATGCACGTGTGCATGTGTGCATCACTGGTAACATTGTGTAGACATTGTAAACTGTGTTTTCTGTTTCCCCCCCACAGGTTTTGGTGCTGCTCTGGTGTCATGCAGCAGGGAACCTGAATCAGGTGCCATGGGTAGTGATAATGATAATATCTGTGTAATGGCACAGGAAGGTGTGCCAGGGTCCATCATTGGTCAGCCAATTGACAGTACACAGCTGTCAACCCCATCAATGCGCACAGTCATCCTGCCAATACATCCTTTGTCACCAATGTTCCTAGGTGATGGACAGGATACAGTGGGCATTGACCAGGGTAATGTGGTATCTGTGGCACATGCTTCCCCACACAGCAGCCATGGGCATGGCTCTGAGATGGTACCACACAGACAGATGTCCAGGGGTTCTCGTGGGAGCATCCGTGGGTGTACTGCCCCTGTCAGACGTGCCCACAGAGGTCTTACAACCTCAGCTATGTTTCGGGCTGTCATGCAGGCACAGTCACGTATGGAACGGTACACCAGACAGGGTCTGAGGGAGCTGACAGCATGTCGCACAGCCATGAGTGACAGTATGCGTGACATTGCGGCTGCCATACGTAATTTCACTGATGTCATAGACAGACGTTGTGGGGACATATTAGATCAATTCCACAACTACATGTCCATGAGCCAGGGCAATGGTGGATGGTTGAGGCATTGACGTGGGCGTATGCCAGCAACAGCAGCAGCTGGCAGTCGTCATGGATGACAACAGGGCCGCGGCCGCCCCCATAGTGCCAGCAGCAGCCCCAGCAATGCTGGGTCTGTACTGTCATCAGACCGCCCCAGGAGACCACGTGCACGTGGCTCTGGACAGGCCCAACAGGGATCTGTGTCCAGTCAACAAACACCTGCTTCTGATGACAGTACCCAGTCTGGATTAGTATCGGATATGGTCTGTAGCACGCTTGCAAGTCACAGGTACCGTGTCCGTGGCCAGAGACACTGATCTGTATGACCTGGCAGGTACAGTCTGTGGCTGTCCACAAACACCTGTATATGGCAGCCATGAGGTGGAACTGTGTGCATCCATACACACATGCGAATTGACAACACCTAGGGCTACGCACATGCACACACTGCATCAACATTGCCCCACCTTGTACTGCTGTCCCTCACCAACACACATACACATACATGTCAATTGGTGGTATCAGTGGCAGACTCAGGCATACCAGGTTCACACCCTGTGCATATGATGAAACTGTGCCTCCTCCTGCAATCTGTAACATCAGTGCAGGTACAGGTTAACATGTTGCTGATGCACAGGGTGACTACATAGACGTGTAGTAATAGTATCATGTTGTTAACAGTACAGTGTGCTGATATAATTGTGGGTATATCCCAACATGCCTGATGGAGTAAGGGTATGATTGCCTTCTATTGTTTTCTACACCCATGGTAAGTACCATAGTGTATCATCTGCACATGTTTGCATACTGGTGGTAAGGATGTCAACAGAAGGCCACATACATAGGTAGCACAGGGGATAAGGTAATGAAAGTATTGATACGCATTGATGGACATGTAAACTGGCATGTTGCCCACACTGGACTCTGCAATGCGGATGTTTGAGGATGTTGATATGTGTGCAGTACTACACGACTGGTACAGGACACACAGGAGCACCCTAGCACTGCAAGCTCACACCTCATACCATGCTAGACAGCCCCAACACACAAAAATAACTTTCACAGGAGGGAGAGCCCCATAAATGTCAGGGGTACTGTGGTGGCAGGACAGGTAGCATATATCCTACTAAGTATGGAACCACTGAGTGAAGGCTCAGTGTCTGTTATTTGACATGTGTATTAGTGCAGGTATGAGCACCTGGGTTTCCATCCGGTTATTGTACATCCTGATGGTACATGGTCTGTACACTTGTGTGCACTGAGACTGGACCCTGGCCATCTGACCTGTGTATTTCCATGTACATGTGTATAGTGCCTGCATATTTGCACTGTTACCTACTGGAAGTGGTACAGCTTGTTTGTTGTACAATGGACTACATGCAGCCCTGCTTACTGTAGCTTTGTTTGCATTCATGTTTGCTTGCATTTACCCTGGAACACTGATTCCACCTGCAATGCAGATTTACGGAGCTTCTGTGGATTCCTAGTGACATCTGCATAGCTTACTATATGTATGTCTCACTTGACAGAACGTCACTGTTTGTCCTGTTCGCATGTATATTGCCTGTGACACATTGCATATGACTTACCTGGCATTTGACCATGTGAGCAGTCATATATGCCAGCACTACCTAATCACAGGCACTACACCCTCACATACTCACCTTCTGTACCTTGTTCCTCATTGGCCCTATGTGCTGGTAATCACCATGGCAATCACAATACTGTGGTAGCATGTGCAAAGGTCACTTGTCAGTCACCTCTATGGTACAGTTGTGGAATATGTGAGTCATGTGGCAATGTCACAGCTGCCACATGTACACAGTCAACCCTCTCCCCCTACCCATGAATGTACAACACGTGTGAGATGCAACCACATAGCCAAACTGGGGACTAAGCACTCTGAACCCAGTACTGGCCTAACCTGTCAGGTGGCATGAAATACTACAGTGACTACAATACCAGTCTGATGTAGACATACACTGACAGCAATCCAAACATATGAACACACTGGGGCATTCTTGGAGCCTCAGAATAGCATCCTGTCTGAGCAGCAGACACCTCTGCAGCTGGCACACAGGCATATTTTAAGCCTGAACACAGCACGTGCAACACATAGCACACAAATCCTGTGTACCAAACAGTCACAGCCTGTACGGCTAGACAGCACACCTGCTACAGTTGTGTTACGTACCTTTATTGTCTGGTACAGTGAGGTCCCGCTCACCAGGCTGGACAAGGTGAAGGTCACAGTGATATGCCCGTGGGGCACTATGGTCCACCACATAACACAAGCATACAGGTCAGTCAGAGGCATGGACACATATGACTCAGTCATCGTCCGTGCCACTATGCCTGACCTGTGATGTACCTCCCTGGACTACATGATAGGTAACATAGAAGGGCTCTCTGAGCATGTGGCACAGGCTGGTATGACCCTGACCTTGGTTGGCATCATACCCTCACCAAGAATGCTGAAGTATTACTGAATACTGATGAATTACTGTAGCTACAACACCCTAGCTGAAAGGTTCCTAGCATGTAGTCACTGCATTGCTATGGAACAACGTGTTACCACTCCCACAACAGGTGAAAACATGCAGCAACTGTTCATCAACAACATGTAGACTATATGCCACAGACCAGATGTGTATCCCTCGCTGCTAGGATGATACCATATACAACTCACACTGTATATACACATACCACATGCAGCACCCGCACAGAAAACCACAGTCATAATGTTATCCAGTGCAAATACCATGTGTTCACATGTGGCAGGCGTCAGACATGGGAACTATTGAAGGTCACAGGTATATATGTGTATTTGGCACACACATACATGATATGTATGCATTGCCATTACTGGTTTAATTGATGTCATGCATTATTGTGAACAACAACCTACACACATGGACATTCTGTGTGACAAAAACACACGTGGCATTTGTGGAATTCAAAGCCATAACTAACTGTGCTATGACAGTAGTGAGAGACGCAGTAGCAGAGCGTGCAATTTGCATTACTGGGAGATTTGTCCTCTTCTGCTGTACTTGTAGGGTGCTGACATCATCTCTGTTTAGAGATTGGAATATGCAGCAGCTGGTGTGTTGTACTGGTTGCCAAAAGGGTCAGTCCTCTTACACATGAAATTGCAAGCACCCTACTTCCACTCCCCCCACCCCACACACCACACCACACACACACTTGCTGGATTCAAACCCCTACCTAACTATGTTATGACACTTGAGACAGACGCATTAGCGGAGTGTGATATTCGCATTACTGGAAGGTTTCTCTTCTCCGGCTGTACTTATAGGGTGCTGACATCATCAGTGTTTAGAAAGGGGAATGTGCATCCTGTAGTGTGTTCTCCTAGTTGCCAAAAGGGGACATTTCTTTCACAGAGAATTGTACATACACAAACCCCCCTCACCCAAACACACACACTGAGCATTTGCAGGATTCAAACCCCTAGCTAACTATGTTATGACACTCAAGACGGACACATTAGCAGAGCGTGCTATTCGCATTACTGGGAGGTTTCTCTTCTCCGGCTGTACTTATAGGGTGCTGACATCATCAGTGTTTAGAAAGGGGAATGTGCATCCTGTAGTGTGTTCTCCCAGTTGCCAAAAGGGACATTTCTCTCACACAGAATTGCACACACACTAATCCCCCTCACCCAAACTGAGCATTTGAAGGATTCAAATCCCTACCTAATTATATTATAACACTTGACGGAGACGCATTAGTGGAGCGCACTATCTGAATCAGTAGGCACATGCTATGCACCTGCAGTATTTATAGGGTGTTGACATAATTATTTATACAGAGGTATGTACATCTATTACTACCTGTCAGGTGGGGGATAGCATATATATGCATTTGCAGTCACCTACTTCAGGGTCAGATATGGCACATCAGCAGTGGCAGGTTATGTTTTATACCATGCTTCATGACCACATGACCTGTAACACACAACACAACCAGTTCAGACCACCCATCCCACATCCAGGACACACACTTTGCTTCCCTGGAAACAGTGCCAAGATATGAAGGTGTTCACATACACCATTCCAGTTGTTAACGTCAGGTACAGGTATATTGTGTGTGGGAACTACTCAGGCTTCTACAACATTACCCTACAGCCACTACAATTTGTGAGTCCATGTACTATGGCAGGACCACTCACCACAGCCACAAGGGGGAATACATATTGCACCTGACCATCTGCAACATGGGTACTCACTGTTCCACACCAGTGGTAGATCCCCATTGTTGATATCTGACCATACCCACCTTTCCCTGGACATCCATATCCCATCCCCACCCCCAGTCAAGGTTGTCACTGCAAACAAAGTGTACTTATCAAAAGCAGACTTTGCACTTGTGAAGACTGGGGTGGAAGACTTCAAAGGACCCATGCTGGGGTAGTATACAGGCCACTCTGTGTAATCCTTGACAATTGCATTCTATGAGCATGTGGAAGGTTTGCATTGATCATGCTATCTCAAATATACCCATGACTTCTCCACAACAGGACACCTGTCAGGTGTACACCAGCCATATATGAGCTGTCCAACAGAAGGAGTCAGCTAATACATTGCAGAGCAGTAGCCCACAGAGGGAGTACATCTCTGAACAGTACTGGCACGACACTTCAATCCCTCATAATCATCACGACAAAGTGTTGACAGTGAAATTGTCCAGACACTGCAGATAAGGCTCCCCTCAGTCTGTTATTGATGCCCACTTACTGTTAGAGGTCCTCAGCAACCCTCTTCCAACAAACACCAGCCACATGGATGTGGCATAGCAAATTCAACCCCTGGGATCTCCACTGTGTCCCTGCTTGACGGAGGCACAGCACAGTAGCCTCAAACGGTGCCTTATGTGACCTACTTTACAGTGGCACAGTAGCCTACTGTACTGGGGAGGCAGACGCCAAGCACACTCTGGCTAAGCTTTCATTCCCTAGGGCAAACAGCCTAGTATTGACCTCTACACCCATATGTTTAATTGTCAGATGCACAATATTTGTTGCTGATAGACTGTTTGCAGGTCTTTATTGCCATAGCATTCCCTGTTTCTCTGAACAACTTGTGTATCTGTGGAAGATGTTTGAATATGAGAGGGATCCACTATATCACTTATGTTTCTGTAGTCATTTAACTGTGTGCACTAGGCAGATTGCTGTAATGTGGTTGGTTCCTGGAATAACACGTACAAATACCAGATATGTGTGGCCAACTGCTAAACTGAGATATGGCCTAAGTGTGTGAGCATGCCCAGTTCAGGCTTTCCATGGCATGTTGTCTGACATATGTCTCATTTATCAAAGTGTGCGAGCATGCCCAGTGTGAGTTTTCCATATGTTGAACTCTGCAGTCCACCACATTTGTGGATGAGTGTGAACTTCAACAATATCTCCCGTTTATGGTTGTGTGTTGGGTGTCATGTTATGTACTTACTGGCCAACTGCTTTGTGTCTGAACACAACAGGGATTATACTGTGCCTGCAGGGTTTGCATGGGATAGTTTGCATACAGTTGTCAACATCCTTTCATACTGACCTAACACTGTAGTACCGTATAGTGTACTGGTTCAGTACTTTCACTGTGGTAGACAGTATCCTGGGCTTTAGTCCTATCACTGCTTTAAATTTTCATAGTGAGCACAACAGACTGGTTAGGGGCCAGTTGTGCACATATGACCATGTTGCATTATGTCCAGATATGGACTACTTAAACCAGGCTTATCCAACATTGGTAGTGTATTCCACAACATAGGTTGACATTGGCAAACACTAGCGATGTGCCCTAGGCCATTTCTAATGCTAGTCAGAGAGTGTGTTTGTCCTTCGACACACATTGTAACTGGAGTTTGCCATGACATATGTCATGGTTAGTATACTGTGCCTCCGGCTACCCGTGACATAACAGTGATACCCAGGGTAAACCTACCATCTCCCATCCACTCATCAAGATTCCTCTTGAGGAGAGTCGATGAGTGACTTTCTGGCTAACCTGTACTGGGAGTTTACTCAAGAGTGGGGGTGGCTTCTGTGTTATCGATCATTCAGTACAGCGTGTCCTATGTATGTCAGTGCAGGGGTTCAGGTCTCTCATGTGCATAGCTCACTGCCATTCAGATTGTACAAGGTGTAGCATGTTCATTGATTTCAGCTTGGACATGGCTTTATACATCAGGCACAGCCTCTGGGCGGGCAGTATGGCACTGTGTGGAGCTGCAGTTTGTTTAATCAGGCAACATATGTCATCTGTTCAAGCTCTTTGATACTCCTGGTGAGGTACTTTTGGGGTCTTTCCAGTTGATGGAGGTGTCTGCTGAGGTACATCCCACAGGGGCCATTGTAGTCAATTGTGACGCTCATGAAGGATGACTGCAGAGCCACAATGACCTCCCCTGATCTAGATCTGACTACCTTCATGATTAGGTGGGTATATGGTATGTTTCTGTAACCACTACAGCCACATACTTGCCCAATGCAAGATATCTAACAACTTGTGTCCCCAGATCTCTTATTACATCTTAAGTACTTAATGGGTTAACACCTATGTGGTAATTGGTGGGCACTTACTGTATATCCACAGGGGTTGACTATACACTTTTCTGCAATTAGCTTGCTGACATGGCTATGGCACCAGTTGTCTGTTTCTATGTGGCCCTTTTGTGGGATGCTTGTGTCAGCTGGAGGGTCAGATATGGTGGCCAGTTTGTAGTCCTCTGCAAACTTGTTCAGACACAGTCCTTCCATGTTGGCCTGTACCTATGAGACATATATACCAAACAAGGGAGGTCCCAGGACCGAGCCTTGAGGGATGCCAGTTGTATCTGGTTTGTAGTCTGACATGGCTGCAGCATTTCTGACCATGTCAGTTCTGTCCTTGGTCTGGTTTGCAACCCCTCTACTGACATGGGGTTTATATTTAAGCTGGTGAGCTTATCTATAATGAACACGTGGGGTATTGTATGGAAGCCTTTTGCAAGGTCCAGCTACACTGTGTGGACCACATTCCCCTCATCAATGACCTTAATGACTGTTTCAAATGAGTCAAACATGTTTAAGGGGCAGGATCTGCACTTAAGAAAGCCACACTGGGTAGGGTCCAGTGTCAGTATGTCCCCAATATCTTTATGTCTGAGGTACATGCTGATCCTTTCCATAGCTTTGCAGACCAAGCTTGTCAGGCTTCTGGGGTGGTAGTTTGCAGTATCCATTCAGGCAACACCTTTGTGGAGAAGGACCACTGTTGTTGTACACTGCTCTTTGGGTACATATCCTATGGTAAGGCTGACATTGAGCAGTAGTGTTATTTGGCGTTCCATTCTTCTTGGAGTCCATGTTGGACTCAGCCCAGGACACCATCTCGTACCATTGATGCTGTGTGTTTTGCTTTGTAGATGCTGGCTGTTACCTCAGCATCTGCAATGTCAGGGGGCCAGCACTCTGCTGGGATAGATATTTGGCATTTGGGGGGGGGGTTGCACTGCACCTGTCAGGTTGGATGTTGGCAATATGTGTGTGTGTTTGGTATATTGTTTGTAATATTTGAGTGATTCAGAGCATATCTGTGAATTCCCAACAAGGTTCCTACCATCAGTTAAGAAAGCCTTGTGATTATCCTTAGTGTCCTGTACAATTTGTATCTTCATAGGTTCATAGGTTCATACTAGGCTATCCGCCCTAGGGCATTTATAAGCCTAGCCAGAGTGTGTGTGGCTTTCGCCACCCCTTGCTATGTGAATATTATGGCCATTTAGGATTTACTTTTCTGTGCCTCTGTCTGGACGTGACACAGTGAAGACCCCCAATGTACATCTATGATCACCCATCCACTTGGCAAGATTCCTGTTGAAGAGAGTCAGTGAGGGGCTCTGCCTAACATGGAGTGGGATTCTGTTCCAGGGTGTAGGGAGCCTCTGGGTTATGTATCTGTCCCTCCAGCACATCCTATTTCATTATGTGTTGAGGTTGACATCTCTCACTCTCACAGTTCCGATGGATTTGGGTTTTCTGGGGTGAGCATGTCCATTAATCCTGTGTTGGACATGGCCTTGTACAACAGGCATACAATGCCTCTGCATAGGCAGTATGTGACTGCATACAGCTGGGGTGTCTACAGCCAGGCAGCATATGACATATATTTGAGACCCTTTATCCTCTTAGTGAGGTACCTTTGAGGTCTTTCTAACTGCTGAAGGTGTCGGGTAAGGTACATCCCAAATGAGGCATTGTACTAAATTATGGGCCTGATAAGAGAACAGTATAGGGGCACAATGACCTCTGTTGACGTAGATGTGAATCCTTTCATGATAAGGTGGCCAATATAGATGGTCTTCCTAGCCACGTTGGCAATGTGAGTGTCACATGACAGGTTACTGTCCACTTGTGTCCCTAGGTCCCTGATTACTCCTTCCATACATAATGGATTACCACCTATGTGGTAATTTGTGAGTACCTTTTTTGGTATTTGGTGAGACATTCATACTGTCCAGTGTCTTCAGGAAGGCTGAGTGGGGTTCCTGTGTGTGAGAGTGTGGTCTGTAGCATGCTACAGACTGTACAGCAGTTTTGCCTATGGTTAGTTGCACATGGGTGGTCTCCAATGCTTCGTGCATTGTCAATTACCTGGACGTGTGGGTATCTTCGCTGAATATGGATACTCCCCCTCCTTTTATGGTTTAGTTAGGTATTGGGCCATAACGCATGATATGAGGTATAACCTGGTAGTGCTGGTGTGCTGTCAGGAGCCTTGCTGCAGGTTTCTGTCACTGCACGGACATCGATGTTCTCCATACTGGGGAGGGCCTCGGGAGCATGCACGTTGAGGTTTATACATCTGGCATTGGGCAGCATTACCCTTATGTTTCTTTCCACTTATGTTTTCTAGGGAGGTGGGTTAGTCTTTTCAGCCTTGCCTACAAAAGGCTCTATGGAGGTGGCAAGAGCCTTAGCCAATATCCGGACTCCCAGGGGTAACAGGTGCAAGCCATCCCTGGCACAGCAGCGTGGCTTGTCAAGCATGACATCCCAAGCAGACAGACATTGGATCCCCTTGGAATGACACCAGTAATTGTGCCACTTGTTAAAGCTGATCATTCTGTGTTTGTACTGTGGCATCATTCTTGGTGAGGGTAGGATGCTGCACAAGGTCAGTGTCATACCAGCCTGGACTACATAATCAGAGAGCTCATCTATGTCTCTTTTCATGTAGTCCAGGGAGGTACATCTCAGGTCATTCACGCCAGCATGGACAATGACTGCATCATATTTGTACTTGCTTTAGGGTGACCTGCGTACTTGTGGTATGTGGTGTATTGTAGCAGCCTATAGGCAGCTTACTGTACCCTTTCACTTGTTCAGTCTGGTGAGCAGGACAGCAGTGTGTCTGACTATGGTGTCACCTATTACAACTGTATCAGGCATGTTGTTTCTCCTTCTGGCCTGTGACTGTTTGGCACACCAGCTTTGTGCACTATGTGTTGCATGTGCTATGTTTGGAGGTAGTGGTTGCTTGGGTGTCTGCTTTGGAGGCCTCTGTTGATGTGGTGTGTTTGTAATTAGAGCCTCCGGGAATGTTTTTCTGTGTTTATGTCTTTGGTTTGCAGTTGTGATAGGTCTATGTGAGACTGGGTTTGTGGTGTGTGTGGTTACTTTCTCCTCCTGACTAGTTTTGACAGTACTGAATTGAGAGAGCTCAGCCTCCAGTTTGGATAAACGGTTGCATCTCTCACATATATTTGTATTTCTTGGGGGGAGGTGAGGGTTGTCTGTGTACATGGGGCAGGTGTAACATTGCCTCAAGATTCACAGATTCAACTTGTTGTAGCTGCCTTTAGTGGATTGTATGAGTGGACATATTTTATCGCCATACTACTGATCAGAGATTACTTCCCTTTTTAGGTTTGCTCTATCATGTAGTAGCTTCCTCATTCTCTTGCATGGTTTGGTAATGGCTGGGGTCCACCATGCCAGATGCCTGCGTGTATGGCATTGTGTCTTGGTTTTATTTGGGATTGCATAATCCATGCATTCCTGGCAGTGTTCATGGAATGCCTGTATAACAGGTTCTGAGGTGTGGCCCATATTTTCCACCTGCACAGGGCCTTTAATGGATTCCACATCAGTTTGGAGGAGTGCAACATTTGCTTTACACATGTTTTTCACTGTGGTTTTCTGGTCAGGGACTGTGGTCAGGATGTGTATATCCGGTGTGATTACTCTATGGTCTGATCTTACCAGTGAGGATACACTTCTCATCTTGCCATCCAGAACCCATGTTGCTGATTATCACATACAGTATGTTTTCCCCTCTTGTGGGAGTGGTACGTTGTTCCTGAGCATTTTGGTTAATGGATTCTAGGAACCTTTGTCCTAGGGTGTTGGAGATAGAATAATGCTCCCAGTCTATGCTTGGGTATTTTCAGTCACCCAATATAATGTGGTTTGGAGAGCTTGATATAGTCATGTATTCCAACATAGGCCAAGTGCAGTTCCTGGTGTTAGGATGATAGTCTGTAGCAGGCTATAAACTGGGAGGCAGTTTTAGCCACTGTTACTTGACCATGGCTAGTCCATGCTGCTTCTTGTTGTGGTACCAACATGGGGGTGTGGTTATCCTTCACAATTATTGCTAGTCACCCTCCTTTTGTAGCTTGTTCCATGTTTTGAGGCTGTACAGCACAGTATGAGGTGTAACCTGGTAGTGTTAGGGTGCTGTTGTGAGCCTTGACCCAGTTTTCTGTTACAGAACAGATATCAACATTCTCCATACTGGGGGAGTTTAGACTGCATGCATCTTGCTGTTTAGACTTCTGGCATTGGGTAGCATTACATCTAGGTTCTTATCCCTTGTGATACCTATGGAGGTGGGTTTGTGTTTTGAGCCTTACCTATTCAAGGCACTCTGGGGGTAACAACAGCCTTTGCCAGTATCCATAAGGCCAGGACTGATAGGTGCACGCCACCCCTAGCAGGTGGAGCATCATGTCATGCTCAGCATGTCATCCCAGGCTGGCACACATTGGATCCCCTTTGACTAACAGCAATACTTCAGCCAATTATTGCAATTGATAATCTCATCTTCATATTGTGGCATCATGCTTGGTGAGGGTAGGATGTTAGTTAGGGTCATCAAGTTTGCATATACTACATGGTGTTACATTGCTTAACACATGGCAATCATGCCTCAGGTGGTGCTGCAGGGCTGCCTCTGTCGGATGCACATACTACACTCCCTGTACATGTTTGAGAGCAGGTTATGTCATTTTAGGCATCCCTGTTATTATATGAGTGAGTCAGAGAGGGGTATCATTCCCAGGGTTCCTACTGTGCCAGTGTATGTGCTATGCATTGCCTCTTTGCCAAGGCCAGGGCATACTGGGCACGCCTCCTTCTGCCTACTGGGACAGGCTCAGGTTGTTCCTCCTCCGAGTCACGCTCTGCCTGTGATGGCCTTGGCAATGGTGGGGGGCTGTTTGGCCTGGCCCTATGCTGGTCCTGCTGCAGCTGTTTTCGCAGGATCATATTATGTAGCATAGCACATACCATGTCAATTTGGGTACATGTAGTTGGTGAGTACTGCAAGGCTCCACCAGATGTGTCCAGGCACCGGAACCTTGACTTGAGCAGCCCAAACACACGCTCTATTACATTACGTGTTTGTGCGTGTGCCTCATTATGGCGTTCCTGTTCAGGTGTGTGTGCGTTTCTGATGGGTGTCATCAGCCACGGCTCCAATGCATAACCTGCATCCCCCACTAGGTGTCCATGTGGGATGTCCCCATTGGCAAATGTCTGGTACAGCTGCGTCAAATGCCAGATATGGGAATCATGGTAGCTCCCAGGGCAGCCAGCACACACATTCATTATTATGCCGTGGGTATCACACACGACCTGGCAGTTGATGGAGAGGAAGCCCTTGCGGTTAATGTAGGCCCTACCCCGCTCACCGGCTGGTGCTTTGATGCATATGTGCGTGCAGTCTATTGCACCCACTACCTCAGGGTATTCCGCTATTTGCTGGAAGAGACCCATATTGCTGGCCAATACCTCACGGGCATTGGGGAAATATACATGATCACCGACATGTGCTGACATGGCATCCAGGAACTGGTGCAGTACCCTGGAGGCTGATGCCTGTGATATCCCCATCATATCACCAGCTGGTCTCTGGAAGGTACCTGTTGCTAGTATTCTTAGACCAACACATATCTTGGTTTCCACTGGGATGGGTTCCCCTCTGTTGGTTCTGTGTGTGAGGTGTGGCCTGCACAGCTCGACAATTTGCTGCAGGAGGTCTCTGTTCACTCTATAGCGCTCCACTATCTCCAGCTCATGTAACCCGTGGTAGGTAACCCTGGGCCTGTACACTCTTCTCCATCTCCTCACTGTGTGTTGTCTGGCACCATTTGCATTGTCACCACCCTCAGCAAGTTGCCTATGTCTTCTTATGACAGCTATGGCAGCCCCTAGCATTTCTGCTCTGAGTTAAGCTTTTTCAGTTTTCACTTCTAATAGCTTACTCCTGTCTTGCAGTGTCTCTTGAGAGAATCATCCTGCACTGCTGTTTTCAGAGTTTTAAGTGCTGGGCTGGGCTACTATTCTGCCTGTGTAATTGCCTGCTTCTAATTGTTTTCACCTGCTAGCTCCAGCAGTATTCCCTGCTAGCTTCCTACTATTTGTGTTGCTTCCTTTTTTCTTTCTGTTTCCTCAGGGGGGAGCAACGTGCATACCAGCGGAAACACGCTCACGGTGGCTTACACGCGCGCACACATGCTTACACAGTTTAGAATCTACTTATTCGGGTTAAAACATGCGCACACCAGCGCAAACAGTCTTACAAGTCTGCCAACAGGCTCCCACATGCTCAGTCTACCTTACACGCGTGCACACTGCCCTACTCGCGCCTCCTGGTGCGCTTGCACGCCAGCAAGAAACTTTGGTGTTGGCAACAGTGTGCACCTTCCATTTCTTGACTTTCCCATGCTTATCTTGTGGCACTCCTCTTTCCATGATATGTGTCTGACATCTGTCACGTAACACTGACCTCCAATGAACTGCATTTCTTTCTGCCATTCCCCCCTGTGATGTCACCTATCTCCTACTCTGTTCCTCCCACTTATGTAACTCTTACACTACTCGGAATGTGCTCATTTGCTATGTGACAGTGGGATTCAGTATCCTAACACTCATTTACATCAGATTGCCTACTAATGCTTAGTTACATGTCTTAGACTCAGCTTCCCCCCTTAGCAACCACTAAACGGTGGCCATGTTGTTTTTGGTCTGCTGGTCCCTGCATTGTAAATCCATGTATTTCATAAAACCCACATTTCTGGGTTTATAACCTTCATTTTTATGTTTTATATAGTGCAACCTGTTTGCGCGGGGCTGTGCTGCGAATATTTATTCTCATATTTGCATCGGGGTACCTTGCCAATGGCCACATATTTGGCCATTGGCATGCTGCCTGACACATATGCACCCTTTATTTGGAGCTGACATGGCTCCATTGTGTTATTTGCAGAAACATACTCAGTTGTCAACTGAGTACATTTCTGCAGCTAACACGACTCTTACACGTGCTGGTTTCAGCTTCGTGGATCGCTAATCTACCTCATGTGCATGCCTTTCGCCTGCAAGTGAGGTGATTAGCATATCCGCGCCCAGTCCGTGTAAGAGACGTTTTAGCTGGTCTCTTACACGGAATTTCGGGCTGTTCCCAGATCGCGAGGGCTGCATGGAGTCTTACACGACTCTTAGACTACGTGCAAGCCTTCGTGAATCCTGCCCCGTAACTAATACATTTGTAATATTTTATAAACAATTTACAATATCTCTACAACCACTCAAGTTACACACATACTGTCAGCAACATTTTAATTTCTTGCTGAGAGCTTTCATATGAGGCTAAGGAGTTCTGTCTGTGTTACTTGTTTGTTGAGATATTTAGAAAAATGTGAAAATTATATCTATATATAAATTACTATCATAAAAAACAACAGTCAATATCTATTTAACTGCACTAGGCAGAGGTCATATATCAATGGAGTGAGTTTGTCATTGTGTAAGCTTTAAGATAAAATATTTTAAAACCTTGTACATAGCATGTTTTAAGAATTATTGATGCAAATACGAACAAGCAATATTTCATGCCTAGAGGCATCACTAGCAGTTAACTGCAGATTCACCTGGAGGTGTCACTCGGATGTAATAAATTAAAATCCCCCCATACTGTACAGGTAGTAACACATTTCTGTGAAATGCTCTGAGGGAAAGACAGTTTCAACAACTTTAGCTGTTAGAATCCAGATAAAGGAATGGCTGATTTAAACCAGAGTAACTGACCATTTCTCTCTAAAACTGTTAAAGAACAGAATGTATACACTTTTTTCTCAATGTGATTATCATATCTCCCAACCATAACAAATTACTCGGTTTTTACTAAGTTTTGGGGTTCAAATGAAGGGGTGCCACGATTCCCAAGTGGCACCCCTTCATTTCCGATTTTTTTCTTTTGTTTTTTTTTTTACTTTTTGAAAATCTGCGCTGTTTGAGCTGACATCTTCATGTACACAATGACGTCAGCTCTGTCATGGCTACCAGCCTGTCAGAATTGAGCTCAAGGAGCTTACATCGTGCACACATTTCCGGCCACTCAAATGCAAGCAGGATTATCGGTGAACGGCAGCAATCTTTTATAATGGATTATTTTTGTTGGGGAACATGGATTATTGGCGAACGGCAGTCTGGCCAGAAATAAGGAAGACTCGGCAGGTAAGGGATGTGTGTGTGTGTGTGTGTGTGTGTGTGTGTGTGTGTGTGTGTGTGTGTGTGTGTGTGTGTGTGTGTGTGTGTGTGTGTGTACCTCACCACTGGATTAGTGATTTGGAGAAAAGTAACTGGAATAAAAAGTCTTACATTTAATATTTTTCACTCTCTACTTAACCCCGCATGGCCAGGCAAAAGTTTGTCAGTTAAGCTACAATAAACTATGTTGAAATAATATGCACTGCAGGATCTTTTTATATTTAGTAGCTTCAGTTTCATTTCCTTTTCTTTTTTATTTAAAGTGCCAGAAAGTAGAGGCCAGAGTATCGGTTAATGGTTATAAGCAATTTTTAAAGAAGCGATGGAAAAGAAATACTAGGTCAATGGAAACTAAACTAATTTTGTGTTAGAAACCACAGCAACCCTAAAATGTTCTGCTTTGGGGTTTGTGCAATAACATCTCTTATGTGGACACAAAGGGCTTCTAGCATGCTTATAAACATGATTTTGGGTGGCTTCTCCCTAGATATATTGCATTTTTTGTTATTCTTATAACAGGGAGTTTGTTTGTTGTTCTACAACATTCTGTGAGAATTGTGCAGCTAAAGGAAATGTGCTCTGCAGTGCTACCCTGTAGGTGACCTATAGGTAGGTGTGTGTGTGTGTGTGTGTGTGTGTGTGTGTGTGTGTGTGTGTGTGTGTGTGTGTGTGTGTGTGTGTGTGTGTGTGTAAGATCTCTCTCTCTTTCTCTCTATAAGTATAATTCACTCTGTTGAATCTGCATATCATCACAGAGTGAACAGCTTGTAAACTGCATTGAGAATGTTCATTGCCGATTGTTGAAGATGCCAAAAGAAGGAAGATTATATGTGTGTGGGCAAGGTAAATTTGGGTTTAGGGAGTTTCAACATTAAGAGGTGGTTGTATGTATGTGAGTGTTTGCAGATTACAGTTTGAGTAAAGTCTAGGTAAGGTGATAGCTTTAGCATTCAGCCTGGATGTATTGTATAACGGTACTTTTACAGAAAGGGTTTCTGTAAGGTAAGGTGTACGTTTGGAGTTAGGGGAGCTGTAGGTTTAGGGTTAGCACACATTAGCAAGCTAGTGAAGGGGAGTGCACAAAGTAAGCCTGAATCTGGAGTAGGGTTTTGGCTAGCAGATCAAAGAAGAAAACTGCCTGCTGTTACTCTGAGATGTCAGTCTTGATTACAGCGCTCTCATTCGTGTATAAAAAAACAGTATTTTCAACCGAACCTCTCCCTACACCATGACTACCACCTGTTTACTCACCTGTTGCTCCTCCTGGTCTCTTTCCTCTTTAAGTGACAGCAAGTGGTACCACTTCAAGACATATGTGTATCTGTACATACCAGGGGTCAGCACATTTAATACACCTGGCGGCTAGAGGTATTCAGGCTCAAACCCTGTACCTTGGGTACAGGGTAAAAAGACCCTAAAGTCCCTAGCCACCACCACTTGTGAGCTTTGCCCAGATTTTTTGTACTAAGAGTTGAGAGCTATGGTGAGAACAGAATTTGTATTCCCCCTTTATTGGCTTTGTTTGTCCATTTTTTGTGCTAAGAGGTTGACAGCTATGGTGAGTGAGAAGTGATAACTGAATTTGTATTCCCCCATTATTGGCTTTGTCCAGGTTTTTTTTGGCTAAGAGATTGAGAGCTATGGTGAGAAGTGAGAATTGAATTCACTAAATGATAGCCATTAAGTTTCACTCTTCCTATTTTTCAGGAAATTGCTGAGTAGGCATGGTGGTATGTTGCTCTGACTGTAGTGCATAGGATCCTCGGTTCAAGGCTTGTTAGTAAAATGCATGGTGGTAACACAACATTTTATTCTAGCAACTTTCCAAAATTATATAATCAAGGTTTAAAATGTGTCTCTGGTTTTTGACCTTTTGCCCCCCCCCAAAAAAAAACTGAAATTGAAAATAAGTGTGAGCAGCTGTGCAAGATGCCTATGGCTCACACTACTGTCATTCTATTTATAGTGTGGGTGTGGAAGTAGACTTTTATAGTGGAAATGTTCTGAATTGGACAGTTTTGTCATTATTGGTTCATGCATTTTGTTTCATTGCCTACAGTACAGCCTACTGGAAAAATGTTCAACCGATAAATTTAAAACATGCTCTGTCAAACAAGTGTGCTGTATTATACAAGGAATATAACTTAATAAAGTCAGGAAGGTGTATCAAAGAAAAGAACACATGTATATTTCTTGTTTTGTGTGCACGGGGCCAATTTTTTGAAAACAGCCCAAAGGTAATCTTTATACACCACTGGCCAGATGCATTTTCTTTGGATGTGGTGTGGGTTTCAATGCTGTTTCAATGAATGTGAGTTTCAAGTTCAGAGAAGTTTTAATGCCAAGTCTGTTTTCATTGTGAGACAGTATTGCTTTGTTTAACAGATGTCTGTTAGTATTTGTGCATTGTTGTGCTGCAAAATGTAAAAATGAAGTCCAGATAATCATTGTAGAAGAAAAGCAGTATGCACACATTAGAGTTTATTGTAAATGGGGTGAAATAGCTAGGTAATTGGACATTGGAATGGCTGCAGGGGGACTCTGATGCCATATTTTGGTTGCCTGTTCTTCAGTTTGCATTTGAAAGTTGGTATCCCACAATTCCATTGAAGTGGGGTTACATAATTATGTATGCAAAATAGATGTTAATCAGAGTACAGATTTGTACCTATTTTTCATGGGCCTTGTCCAGATTTTTGATGTTTCCTGGTTAAGAGGTATGGTGATTATCTATTTGATTATTTTACCAAGTAATAGTGTAGATGGTGCAAACACCTACAGAATCCAGTGAAAATAATGTCTGACAGCAGAATTCATTCTGCTATCTATAAATAAATAAATGTGAAAGGTGTTTTTGAATAGCAGATTTTTTTTTTTTTTGCAGTTGTACCACACATTGTTACATGCAGTCTAGGAATCGTATGTAACAGTTTTGTTAAGCAATTCACCTGGTTCAATAATTCCTAGATTCAATGACAGTAAAGGTGAAATGGAGCCAAGGTAAAGCCCTCCATGGCAACCCTCACATGCTGCTAATCAGTTGTCCCTACACCCCTCTTAATTTTTTTTAATGCCCGTTTCCAAGGCGTGGAGCAATATTAAGCCACACTTACACATAGACAGCTGACATCTGCCAGACATCTAAAAATATAAACATGATGTAATTAATTATTTATTTCTGTTTATGTTTAAGCCCATTTAAGTCCATTTGTGCAGCTCGCCATGGTAGCTTAGTAGTATATGTGAAGGTACACCAACTTGTATACTATCCAGGTAGCTAAATGGGTAGTGTGATGGCCTAAAACTTTGTAGGTCCTGGGTTCAAGTTCCCTAACAGACATAACATTTGTGTAATGTAATCTAAATTTTTGTTTAATTTAAAAACATAACTTTTACATTTGGAATAGCTGCACAGTGCTAAGCACTGTTTAAATGTTATTAATGGCTACTATTATTTGCGCATTACTATGCTTCACTAAAACCTCAGTTGTGAGAGTTTTTGCCATGCTCAGCTCTGCTAAGCAGATTTACATAATGTTAAACATCGCAGTGCTTTTTTGAATGTTGCTGAATTATGTGTAAGGACAGGAAAACAGCCTATATTATGGGCAATAGGCAGGAATTCTGCAAACCTGTTGGATTCTTTCTAACTGTCAGTATGTCAGGCAATGTTGGAGAGGATTCACCCTTTCGGGCACAGAGATGGGGTGTGCAGGAGTTTAGGGTGTTTGTTAGACTCCTGATACACAATTATGAACCTAGGCTGCTAAAGGGAAATTACCAGGACTCAGAATGTAAGGCTGAGGCCTGGGATCAATTGTCTACGTCCTTACCAGTGCTACTGGTATCTCCATTATGCTGAGCAGTGTCATCACCACTATGATGACCTGAAGCATAGAAAGAGGGGAACTTTGGACACCAGGGTCCAACAGGCCAGGGCTGGGAATGCCCCAGACATATGTAAGTATTGCTTCCAGTATTTTCCTTAAATGTAAGCTGAATCTGTGCAAAATTGGTATACATAATGGTGTACTTCTCTCCCAACAGCTGCAACTGAGAGGGCTTACAACATTCAGCCCCCACACCGGTTGCCTGGCCAGGTCACATTGTGAGTGTGGTAAGTATGGATATATTAACTGGTAGTGCAATAAACAATAAAGAATAAAAAACTGTACTGCAATAAAGAATAAACAATAAAAACTGTAGTGCAATAAATGGGCAATTAGAAGTGTAGTGCAATAAATGAACAATAACAACTGTATTGCAATAAACAATAAACAATAAACAATACCAATAACAGTAAACAAAAAGGTGTTCAGCAGGATTCCGGTGTCATAACATAATTGCACTAGAGCACTATGCCTTGCACATGTATGGTAAGGTTGCTGCTGTCAAATGTAAAACTGTAATAAGTGTAGAATGCAAAAGTAATGGCTTCAGAAATGTATTGCTCAACTCATTGTATGGTTCAAGGCTGTCTCCAGGCCAGTTTTAGTCACATGATGCTCTCTTTTCCTCCCACTCCAGTAACAAAAGGTATATGGGTGAGGTAGTCCACTTTATGGGCAGATATTGTGCGTAGACTTCAAATATAATTAACAAAAGTACTAATAAAGTGTTAAGCAGCATTGTGTTTTCTTAAATAAATCTGTCTTAATATTTGCAGTGGGGCTGTGTTCATTTCATGTCTGTTCTAATTTGCTGCAGTCAATTGTTACATTATTTACAGATGTCCCCTACAGTCACAGCTTTTGGGTACTACTCCCATGCCTGCCAACTAAGGCATGGTGGCTGTCTAGTTTACTTAATGTACACAAACATACCTCTTAACTGTCATGATTTTTTGTAATGTAATTACATCTACCCAATCCGTCTGTTCCATGACTACCAGATAAATGATTACCTGGAGCACAATATATTGTCAAATCCATTTACAGATCATCTTGTTAGTTACGTAAGTCGAAATTATGTAAAAATGTTATGTGTAGTTGTGTATCTGCATTTGTTAGTGCTTAGCCCATACTGTTACATGCTAACAGCTTGTGATGTATGTATGTGCTACATCAACTATAGAAGAATTGTAGTCACAACTGGCACTGCACACCTGTAGAAGTATGGAGTAGTACTCTGTGTAGTAATATTATCTGTGAGGTAACTAATGGTATGTTTTTCTTTCTCTTCACACACCAAGGGCAGGATTCACGATGCCTTGCATGGAGTCTAAGAGTAGTGTAAGACTCCATGCAACCATCGCTATCCAGGAACAGCCTGTATGTGCGTGTAAGAGAGCACCTAAAACGGCTCTTACACGGACAGGGCATGGATATGCTAATTACCTCACTTGCAGCTGAAAGTCATGCAAATGAGGTAATTTTGTGATCCAGGAAGCAGAAACCTGCCCGTGTAAGAGCCGTGTTATCTGCAGAAATGTACTCAGTTGATAACTGAGTACCATTCTGCAAATAACACAATGGAGCCTTGTCAGCTCCAAATAAAGGTTGCAAATGTCCCAGGCAGCATGCCAATGGCCAAATATGTGGCCACTGGCAACGTACCCCGATGCAAACATAAATTTTTATTTTTTTTTTCGGCGATCCGATGTTTAAATGTAGAGTAGCGCCGCGCAAATGGGCTGCGCTATAAAAAAACAGAACAATAAAAATATTAAACCCACAAACGTGGGTTTTATGCAAAGCATGAATTTACAATGTAAGGGAATAGCAGGCTGAAAGCAACATGGCCACCGAGTAGGGGTTGCGAAGGGGGGAAGCTGAGTGTAAGACATGTAACTAAGCATTAGTAGGCAATCCCATGTAAATGAGTGGTAGGATAGTGAATCGTACTGTCACATAGCAAATGAGCACATTCCGTGCAGTGTAGGAGTAAGATAAGGGGGAGTAAAAGAGTAGGAGATAGGTGACATCACAGGGCGGAATGTATGAAAGAAATGCAGCTCATTGGAGCACAGTGGCATGTGAAAGATGTCAGTCACATATCATGGAAAGAGGAGTGTCAACAAGTAGGCATGGGAAAGCCAAGAAATGGAAGGTGTACACTGTGGATGACACCAAAGTTTCTTGCAGGGCGTGCATGCGCACGTGTGCATGCTGGCACGCACAAGTAAGAGAGAGTGCGCGCATGTAAGTATGAGTGCGCACGTTTAAGGCAGAATAAGCATGTAGGAGCCTGTTTAAACACCTGTAAGCTTGTTTGCACTGGTGTGAACGTGTTTTAACCCGAATAAGCAGATTCTAGTCAGTCTAAGCATGTGTGCATGCGTGTTAGCCGCTGTGAGCGTGTTTTCGCTGGTATGCGCGTCGCTCCCCCCCCTGAGGAAACAGAAGGGAAAAAGGAAGCATGAGAAATAGTAGGAAGCTAGCAGGGATTACTGGTAGAGCTAGCAGGTGAAAACAATCAGAAGCAGGCAATTACACAGGCAGAACAGTAGCCCAGCCCAGCACTTAAAACTCTGCAAACAACAGTGCAGAATGTTTCTCTCAAGAGACACTGCAACAGAGGAGTAAGCTATTAGAAGTGAAAACTGAAAAAGCTTCACACAGACCAAAAATGCTAGGGGATGCCATAGCTGTTATAAGGAGACATATGCAACTTGCTGAGGGTGGTGACTATGCAAATGCTGCTGGACAACCCACAGTGAGGAGACAGAGAAGAGTGTACATGCCCAGGGTCACCTACCAGGGGTTACATGAGTTGGAGATAGTGGAGCGCTATAGAGTGGATAGAGACCTCCTACAGTAAATTGTTGAGCTGTGCAGGCCACCCCTCACACACAGAACCAACAGAGAGGAACCCATCCCAGTGGAAACCAAGGTATGTGTTGGCCTAAGAATACTAGCAACAGGTACCTTCCAGAGACCAACTGGTGATATGATGGGGATATCAGAGGCATCAGCATCCAGGGTACTGCACCAGTTCCTGGATGCCATGTCAGCACATGTCGGTGATCATGTATATTTCCCCAATTCCCATGAGGTATTGGCCAGCAATATGGGTCTCTTCCAACAAATAGCGGAATACCCTGCGGTAGTGGGTGCAATAGACTGCACGCATATACGCATCAAAGCACCAGCTGGTGAGCGGGGTAGGGCCTACATTAACAACAAGGGTTTCCACTCCATCAACTGCCAGGTCGTGTGTGATGCCCAGGGCATAATAATGAATGTGTGTGCTGGCTGCCCTGGATGCTACCATGATTCCCATATCTGGCATTTGATGCAGCTGTACCAGACATTGCCAATGGGGACATCCCACATGGTCACTTAGTGGGGGATGCTGGCTACGCACTGGAGCCGTGGCTGATGACACCCATCAGAAATGCACACACACCTGAACAAGAACGCCATAATGAGGCACACTCACAAACACGAAATGTAATCGAGCGTGTGTTTGGGCTGCTCAAGTCACGGTCACGGTGCCTGGACACATCTGGTGGAGCCTTGCAGTACTCACCAACTACATGTACCCAAATTGTCATGGTATGTGCTATGCTACATAATATGATTCTGCGAAAACAGCTGCAGCACGACCAGCATAGGGCTGGGCCAAAGAGCCCCCCACCATTGCCAAGTCAATCACAGGCAGATCATGACTCGGAGGAGGAACAATATGAGCCTGCCCCAGTAGGCAGAAGGAGGCATGCCCAGTATGCCTTGGCCTTGGCAAAGAGGCAACACATAGCACATACACTGGCTCAGTAGGAACCCTGGAAATGATACCTCTCTCTGACTCACACATATAGTAAAAGGGATGCCTAAGTTGACACAACCTGCTTTCAAACATGTACAGGGAGTGTAGTATGTGCATCCAACATAGACAGACCTGCAGCACCACCTGAGGCATGATTGCCATGTGTTAAGCAATGTAACACCATGTAGTATATGCAAACTTGATGACCCTGACTAACATCCTACCCTCACCAAGCATGATGCCACAATATGAAGACAAGATGATCAATTACAATAATTGGCTTAAGTATTGCTGTTAGTCAAAGGGGATCCAATGCGTGTCAGCCTGGGATGACATGCTGAGAAAGACATGATGCTCCACCTGCTAGGGATGGCGTGCACCTATCACTCCTGGCCTTTTGCATACTGGCAAAGGCTGTTGTCACCCCCACCATGCCTTGAATAGGTAAGGCTCAAAACACAAACCCACATCCATAGGTATCACAAGGGATAAGAACCTAGACGTAATACTTCCCAATGCCAGAAGTCTAAGCTGCAAGATGCATGCAGTCCAAACTCTCCTCAGCATGGAGAATGTTGATATCTGTTCTGTAACAGAAACCTGGGTCAAGGCTCACAAGAGCACCCTAACACTACCAGGTTACACCTCATACCATGCTTTACAGCCCCAAAACATGGAACAAACTACAAAAGGAGGGTGACTATCAATAATTGTCAAGGATAACCACACCCCCAGGTTGGTACCACAACAAGAAGCAGCATGGACTATCCACAGGCAAGTAACAGTGGCTAAAACTGCCTCCCAGTTAGTAGCCTGCTACAGACTACCCTCCTAATGCCAGGAACCACACTTGGCCTACTTCAGTACACATGAAAATATCAAGTTCTCCAAACAACATTATATTGGGTGACTGAAAATACTCAAACATAGACTGGGAGCATTATTCTAGCTCCAACACCCTAGGCCAAAGGTTCCTAGAATTCATAAACCAAAATGCTCAGGAACAACTTACCACTCCCACAAGAGGGGTAAGCATACTGGATGTGATAATCAGCAACATGGGTACTCTATGCCCAGATGAGAAATGTATCCCTCACTGGTAAGATCAGACCATAGAGTAATCACACTGGATATTCACATCCTGACCCCAGTCCCTGGGCAGAAAAACACAGTGAAAAACATGTGTAAATCAAATGTTGCACTCCTCCAAACTGATGTGGAATCCATTAAAGGCCCTGTGCCTGTGGAAAATATGGGCCACACCTCAGAACCCTTTATAAATGCATTCTATGAACAATTTCAGGAATGCATGGATTACCTAATAAATGATTTGGTTGCAGTGATTATAAGGTGATTTTTTACCAGCCTCTTCACCAGCTTTCTCCTACCACTCCACTTGTTTAATTTGTGCTTTTAAGTGGTTTTTGGTTTTCTTTGGTTTCCAATGCATGGATTATGCAATCTCAAATAAAACCAAGACCCAATTCCATACATGCAGGCATCTGGCCTGGTGGACCCCAGCCATTACCAAACCATGCAAGAGAAGGAGGAAGCTACTACATGACAGAGCAAATCTCAAAAAGGGAAGTGATCTCTGATCAGTATTATGGCAAAAAACTATGGCCACACATAAAATCCACTAAGGCCAGCTACAACATGTTGAATCTGTGAATCTTGAGGCAATGTTACACCTGCCCCATGTACACAGACAACCCCCTCCTCCCCCCAAGAAATACAAATATATGTGAGAGATGCAACTATTTTCCAAACTGGAGGCCGAGCTCTCTCAACTCAGTACTGGCAAAGCTAGTCAGGAGGAGAAGGTAACCACACACACCACAAGCCCAGTCTCACATAGACCTATCACAACTGCAAATCAAAGACATAAACACACAAAAACATTCCCAGAGGCTCTAATTAAAAATCCACCAAATCAACACTGGCCTCCAAAGCAGACACCCAAGCAATCACTACCTCAAAACATAGCACATGCAACACATAGTTCACAAAGTCAGTGTGCCAAACAGTCACAGCCCTTAAGGACAAACAACATGCCGATACACTTGTAATAGGTGACTCCATAGTCAGACACACTGATGTCCCACTCACCAGACTGAACAAGGAAAAGGTTACAGTAAGCTGCCTGTTGGCCGCTACAATCCGCCACATAACACAAGCACACAGGTCACTCCAATGCAAGTACAAATATGACTCAGTCATTGTCCATGCTGGTGTGAATGACCTGAGATGTACCTCCCTGGACTACATGAAAAGAGACATAGAGGAGCTCTCTGATTATGTAGCCCAGGCCGGTATGACCCTGACCCTGAGTAACATCCTACCCTCACCAAGAATGATGCCACAGTACAAACACAGAATGATCAGCTTTAACAATTGGCTCAATTACTGTTGTCATTCCAATGGGATCCAATGTCTGTCTGCTTGGGATGACATGCTTGACAAGCCACGCTGCTTTGTCAGGGGATGGCTTGCACCTGTCACCCCTGGGCTTCTGGATATTGGCTAAGGCTCTTGCCACCTCCATAGTGCCTTTTTTAGGCAAGGCTCAAAAGACAAACCCACCTCCCTAGAAAACATAAGTGGAAAAAAAATAAGGGTGATGCTGCTCAATGCCAGAAGTCTAAACCTCAAGATGCATGCTCTCGAGGCCCTCCCCAGTATGGAGAACATTGATGTCTGTGCAGTAACAGAAACCTGCTTCAAGGCTCCTGAGAGCACCCCAGCACTACCAGGTTATACCTCATATCATGCTTTTCGGCCCCAAAACCTGGACCAAACCACAAAAGGAGGGGTAGTATCCATGTTCATCAAAGATACCCACACCTCCAGGTTACTGACAATGCATGAAGCATTGGAGACCATCCATGTGCAACTAACCGTAAGCAAAACTGCTGTACAGTTTGTAGCATGCTACAGACCACCCTCTCAAACCAAGGAATCCCACTCAGCCTTCCTGAAGACACTGGAGAGTATGAATGTCTCTCCAAATACCAAACAAGGTACTCACAAATTACCACATAGGTGGTAATCCATTACGTATGGAAGAAGTAATCAGGGACCTAGGGACACAAGTGGACAGTAACCTCTCATGTGACACTCACATTGCCAAGGTGGCTAGGAAGATCTTCTATACTGGCCACCTTATCATGAAAGGATTCACATCTACATCAAGAGAGGTCATTGTGCCCCTATACTCTTCTCTTATCAGGCCCATAATTGAGTACAATGCCCCATTTAGGATTTACCTTACCCGACCCCTGCAGCAGTTAGAAAGAACCCAAAAGTACCTCACCAAGAGGATAAAGGGTCTCAAACATTTGTCATATGCTGCCCGGCTGAAGAAACCCCAGCTGTATTCAGTCACATACTGCCTACTCAGAGGCGATGTTTGCCCGATGTACAAGGCCATGTCCAATCCTGAATTAATGGACATGCTCCATCTCAGAAAATCCAAATCCATCAGAGCTGCGAGAGTGAGAGATTTCAACCTCAACACATAAATAAATAGGATGTGCTGGAGGGACAGATTCATAACCCAGAGGCTCCCTGCACTCTGGAACAGAATCCCAGTCCATGTTAGGCAGAGCCCCTCACTGACTCTCTTCAAGAGGAATCTTGACGAGTGGATGGGAGATCATAGATTTACACTGGGGGTCATCACTGTGTCACGTCTAGACAGAGGCACAGTAAAGTAAACCCTAAATGGGCATAATATTCACATAGCAAGGGGTGGTGAAAGCCACACACACTGTGGCTAAGCTTATAAATGCCCTAGGGCAGATAGCCTAGTATGAACCTATGAACCTATGAAGATATAAATTGTACAGGACACTAAGGATAATTACAAGGCTTTCTTAACTGATGGTAGGAACCTTGGTGGGAATTCACAGATATGCTCTGAATTACTCAAATATTACAAACAATACAACAAACCCACACACATTGCCAACGTCCAACCTGACAGGTTCAGTGCAAACCCCCCCCCCCACCAAAATGCAAAATATCTATCCCAGCAGAGTGCTGGCCCCCTGACATTGCAGATGCTGAGGTAACAGCCAGTATCTTCAAAGCAAAACACACAGCATCAATGGTACGAGATGGAGTCCTGGGCTGCATCCAACATGAACTCCAAGAAGAATGGAACACCAAATAATACTACTGCTCAATTTCAGCCTTACCACAGGATATGTACCCAAAGAGCAGTGTACAGCAACAGTGGTCCCTCTCCATAAAGGTGGTGCCTGAATGGATACTGAAAACTATCACCCCAGAATCCTGACAAGCTTGGTCTGCAAAGCTATGGAAAGGATCATCATGGACCTCAGAAATAAAGATATTGGGGACCTACAGACACTGGACCCTACCCAGTGTGGCTTTCTTAAGGGCAGATCCTGCCTCTTAAACATGTTTGACTCATTTGAAACAGTCATCAAGGCCATTAATGAGGGGAATGTGGGCCACACAGCCTATCTGGACCTTGCAAAAGCCTTCTATACAATACCCCACGTGTTCTTTATAGATAAGCTCACCAGCTTAAATATAAACCCCTATGTCAGTAGATTGGTTGCAAACTAGCTCAAGGACAGAACTGACATGGTCAGAAATGCTGCAGCCATGTCAGACTACAAACCAGCTACAACTGGCATCCCACAAGGCTCGGTCCTGGGACCTCCCTTGTTTGGTATATATTTCCCATAGGTACAGGCCAACATGGAAGGACTGTGTCTGAACAAGTTTGCAGATGACTATAAACTGGGCACCATATCTGACCCTCCAGCTAACACAAGCATCCTACAAAAGGTCCACATAGAAACAGACAACTGGTTCCAGAGCCATGTCATCAAGCTAAATGCAGAAAAATGTATAGTCATCCCCTGTGGAAAAACAGTAAGTGCCCACCAATTACCACATAGGTGTTAAGCCAATAAGTACTTTAGAAGTAATAAGAGACCTGGGGACACAAGTTGATAGATATCTTGCATTTGACAACCATGTGGCTGTAGTGGTTACAGAAACATACCATATACCCACCTAATCATGAAGGTATTCACATCTAGATCAGGGGAGGTCATTGTGCCTGTTCAGTCATCCTTCAGCAGCCTCACAATTGAGTACAATGGCCCCTGTGGGATGTACCTCAGCAGACACCTCCAGCAACTGGAAAGACCCCAAAAGTACCTCACCAGGAGGATCAAAGAGCTCTAACAGATGCCATGTGTTGCCTGATTAAACAAACTGCAGCTCCACACAGTGCCATACTGCCTGCCCAGAGGCAATCTGTGCCTGATGTATAAAGCCATGTCCAAGCTGGAATCAATGAACATGCTGCACCTTGTAAAATCTGAATGCAAGTGAGCTACGCACATGACAGACCTGAACCCCAGCACTGACATAAATAGGACATGCTGTAGTGATTGATCCATAACCCAGAAGCTCCCTCCACTCTTGAGTAAACTCCCAGTACAGGTTAGCCAGAGAGTCCTTCATTGACTCTCCTCAAGAGGAATCTTGATGAGTGGATGGGAGATGGTGGGTTTACCCTGGGTATCACTGTTATGTCATGGCTAGACAGAGGCACAGTATACTAACCTTGAAATATGTCATGGCAAACTCCAGTTACAATGTGTGTTGAAGGACAAACACACTCTCTGACTAGCATTAGAAATGGCCTAGGGCACATAGCTAGTGTTTGTCAATGTCCACCCAAGTTGCGGAATACACTACCAATGCTGGACAAGCCTGGTTTAAGTAGTCCATATCTGAACAAAATGCAACATGGTCATATGTGCACAACTGGCCCTTAACCTGTGTGGTGTGCTCACTATGAATATTTAAAGTAGTGATAGGACTGAAACCCAGGATATTGTCCACCACAGTGAAAGTACTGAACCAGTACACTATACAATATTACAGTGTTTGGTCAGTATGAAAGGATGTTGACAACTGTATGCAAACTATCCCATGGAAACCCTGCAGGCACAGTATAATCCTTGTTGGGTTCAGACACTAAGCAGTTGGGCAGTAAGTACACAACATGACTTCCAACACACAACTATAAATGTGAAATATTGTTGAAGTTCACACACAACCAAAAATGTGGTGGACCTCAGATTTCAACATATGAAAAGCTCACACTGGGCATGCTTGCA
Organism: Protopterus annectens; assembly: GCF_019279795.1. NCBI lineage: Eukaryota > Metazoa > Chordata > Ceratodontiformes > Protopteridae > Protopterus > Protopterus annectens. The sequence continues at coordinate 660,033,138 of NC_056751.1, forward strand.
CACTTTGATAAATGAGACATATGTCAGGCAACAAGCCATGGAAAGCCTGAAATGGGCATGCTCACACACTTAGGCCATGTCTCAGTTTAGCAGTTGGCCACACATATCTGGCATTTGTATGTGTTAAGCCAGGAACTTCCCACAATACAGCAATCTGCCCAGTGCACACAGTTAAATGACAACAGAGACATAAGTAAAATAGTGGATCCCTCTCATATTCAAACATCTTCCACAGATACACAAGTTGTTCAGAGAAACAGGGAAAGCTATTGCAGTAAAGACCTGCAAACAGTTTATCAGCAACAAATATTGTGCATCTGAAAATTAAAAATATGGGTGTAGAGGTCAATACTAGGCTGTTTACCCTAGGGAATACATAAGCTTAGCCAGAGTGTGTTTGACGTCTGCCTCCCCAGTACAGTAAGCTACTGTGCCTCTGTAAAGTAGGTCACAGAAGGCACCATTTAAGGCTAGTGTGCTGTGCCTCTGTCAAGCAGGGACACAGTGGAGATCCCAGGGGTTGAATTTGCTATGTCACATCCATATGGCTGGTGTTTGCTGGGAGAGGGTTGGCAAGGACTTATAACAGTAATTGGGTGTCAATTACAGACTGAGGAGAGCCTTACCTGCAGTGTCTGGACAATTTCACTGTCAACACTTTGAAGGGATGATTTTGAGGGATTGAAGTGTATTGCCAATACTGTTCAGAGACGTCCTCCCTCTGTGGGATATTGCTCTGTAATGTATTAGCACCCTCCTTCTGTTGTACAGCTTATATATGGCTGGTGTACACCAGACAGGTCTCCTGTTGTGGAGGAGTCTTGGGTTTATTTGGGATAGCATGATCAATGCAAACCTTCCGGATGCTCATAGAATGCAATTGTCAAGGATTATGCAGAGTGTCCTGTATAATCCCCCAGCATGGGTCCTTTGTAGTCTTCCACCCCAGTCTTCACAAGTGCAAAGTCTGCTTTTGATAAATACTTCGTTTGCAGTGGCTTCCTTGCCTGGGGGAGGGGATGGGATATGGATGTCCAGGGAAAGTTGGTTATGGTCAGATATTAACAATGGTGGTCTACCTCTGGTGTGGAACATAGAGTCCCCATGTTGCAGATGGTCAGGTCCAATATGTATTCCCCCTTGTGGCTGTGATGATTGGTCCTGCCACATGGATTCACAAATTGTAGTGGCTGTAGGGTGATGTTGTTGAGGCCTGAGTAGTTCCCCCACTCAATATACCTGTACCTGAAGTTAACCACTGTAATGGTGCATGTGAACACCTTCATATCCTACACTGTTCCCAAGGAAGCAAAGTGTGATTCCTGGATATGGGAGGGGTGGTCTGAACTGGTTGCATTGTGTGTTACAGGTCCTGTGGTCATGAAGCATGGTATAAAACATAACCTGGCAGTGCTGATGTGCATATGTGACCCTGAAGTAGGCGTCTGTTAATGCATATATTTGCTATCCCCCTTACTGACAGGTAGTAATAGATGTACATACCTCTTTGTAAATAATGATGTCAGCACCCTATAAATACTAATTCGAATTGCGTGCTCCGCTAATGTGTCTCTCTCAAGTGTCATAATGTAGTTAGGTAGTGGTTTGAATCCTGAAAATGCTCAGTGTGTGTTTGAGGAGGGGGGGTTAGTGTGTGTGCAGTTCTGTTTGAAAGAAATGTCCCTTTTAATACACTACATGATGTACATTCCTCTTTCTAAACACTGATGATGTCAGCACCCTATAAGTATAGCAGGAGAAGGGAATCCAGTGAGTAATGCCAATAGCACGCTCTACTAATGTGTTTCTCTTAAGTATCATGACATAGGTAAGTAGGGGTTTGAATCCTGCAAATGCTCACTGTGTGTTTGGGGAGGGGTTAGTGTGTGTGAAAGAAATGTCCCTTTTGGCAACTAGAACACACTACATGATGTACATTCCTCTTTCTAAACACTGATGATGTCAGCACCCTATAACTATAGCAGGAGAAGGGAAATTTCCCAGCAATGCAAGTAGCACATTCTACTAATGAATCTTTCTCAAGTGTCATAACATTGTTAGATAGGGGTTTGAATCCTACAAATGGCATGTGTGTTTTGTCACACAGTTTGTCCATGTGTGTTGGGTGTTGCTCTTAATATTGTATGACATATATTATATCAGTAATGTCAATGCACACATGATGTATGTGTGTGCCACATAGACATATGTACCTGTGACCTTAAATAGTCCCATGTGTGAAGCCTGCCTCGTGTGAATACATTGAATTTGCATTACACAACTTTTTGACTGTGGTTTTCTGTGCAGGGGCTGCGGTTGGTATGTGAATATACAGTGAGAGTAGTCTATGGTGTCATCTTACCAGTGAGGGATACACTTCTGGTCTGGAGCATATAATCCACATGTTGATGATGATCAGGTGCAGCATGTTTTCCCCTCTTGTGGGAGTGGTAATAAGTTGTTCCATAGCATCTGAGTGTATGGATTCTAGGAACCTTTCACCTAGGGTGTTGGAGCTACAGTAATGCTCCCAGTCTATGTGTGGGTAAATGAAGCTGTCCAATATATTGTTGTTTGGAGACACTTGCAGATATTCATGTATTCTTAAGTAGGCCAAGTGGGTTACCTGGGTTTAGGAGGGTGGTCTGTAGCAGGCTATGAACTGGAAGTCAGTTTAATCCACTGTTAGTTGCACGTGGATAGTCTGTGATGCATCACGCTGTGGCAACAACCTGGGGGTGTGGGTATAGGTTCAAAGGTTCATAGGTTCATACTAGGCTATCTGCCCTAGGGCATTTATAAGCCAAGCCAGAGTGTGTTTGGCTTTCGCCACCCATTTTAAATTAATGTTGTTATGCCCTTTTTCAAGGTTAGTATATTGCGCCTCTGTCTAACAGTGACACAGAAGTGATACCCGGGGTAAACCTACGATCCCCCATCCACTCATCAAGATTCCTCTTGAAGAGAGTCAATGAAGGACTCTGCCTAACCTGGACTGGGATTTTATTCCAGAGTGAAGGGAGCCTCTGGGTTATGAATCTGTCCCTCCAGCATGTCCTATCTATGTCAGTGCTGAGGTTCAAGTCTCTCGAGCGCGTAGCTCGATGGGATTTGGATTTTCTGAGGTGCAGCATGTTCATTACTTCCGGGTTGGACATGGCATTATACGTCAGGCACAGATCGCCTCTGAGCAGGCGGTATGCCATTGAGTATGGAGTTTTGTTAACCGGGCAGCATATGGCATCTGTTTGAGCCCTTTGATCCTCTTGATGAGGTACTTTTGGGATCTTTCCAGTTGCTGCAGGTGTCTGGTAAGATACATCCCAAAAGGGGCATTGTACTCAATTATAGGCCTGATGAGGGATGAGTACTTAATGGATTACCACCTATGTGGTAATTTGTGGGCACTTTGTTTTTGCCAAAGGGGATGACTATACACTTTGTGGCATTTAGCCTGAGGCCATGACTCTGGCACCAGTTGTCTGTTTCTATGAGGCCCTTTTGGAGGATGGTTGTGTCGGCTGGAGAGTCGATTATAGTGCCCAGTTTGCAGTCATCTGTGAACTTAGTCAGCCACAGTCCTTCCGTGTTGGCCTGTACCTCCGAGAAATATATACCAAACAGGAGAGGTCCCAGGACTGAGCCTTGTGGGATGCCACTTGTAACTGGTTTGGAGTCTGACATGGCTCCAGCAATTCTAACCATGTGGGTTCTGTCCTTGAGCCAGTTTGCAGCCCATCTAGTGACCTAGGGGTTTATATTTAAGCTGGTGAGCTAATCTATAATGCCCAAGTGGGGTATTGTATCGAAGGCTTTTGCGAGGTCCAGGTAGGCTGTGTGGACCACCTTCCCCTCGTCAATGGCCTTGGTGACTGTTTCAAAGAAATCAACCAGGTTTAAGAGGCAGGATCTGCCCTTAACAAAGCCAAACTTGGTAGCATCCAGTGTCTGTAGGTCCCAGATATCTCTATTTATGAGGTCCATGATGATCCTTTCCATAGCTTTGCAGACCAAGCTAGTCAGGCTTATGGGGCGATAGTTTCCAGGATCCGTTGAGGCACCACCTTTGTGTAGAGGGACCACTGTTGCTGTATGCCACTCTTTGGGTACATATCCTGTGGTAAGGCTGAGATTGAACAGTAGTTTTATGTTTGGGTTTAGCTCATCTTGGAGTTCATGTAAGACGCAGCCCGGGACACCGTCTGGTCGCATTGATGCTGTGTTTTTTGCTTTGGAGAGGGTGGCTCTTACCTGAGCATCTGAGATGTCAGGGGGGCAGCACTCTGCTGGGATAGATATTTGCCCTTCTGGTGGGGAGGAGGGGGAAAGGTTTGCGCTGAACCTGTCAGCTAGGATGTTGGCAATGTCTGTGGGTTCGGTGTAATTTTTGTCATTTTGGACTAATTCTGAGCATATCTGGGAATTCCCACCCAGGTTCTTAACATAACTAAAGAAAGCCTTGTGATTATACTTAGTGTCCTGTGCAATTCTTCTCTCGAAGCTGGCCTTAGCCGATTTTATGAGTGCCTGTAGTATTTTGCTAACACTGATCAGAGATGCCTTCCCTTTGTGGGATTTTGCTCTGTCATGTAGTAGCTTCCTCCTTCTAATGTATAGTTTGTTTATGGCTGTGGTCCACCAGACAGGACGTCTGCCTTTGGAGGATTGGGTCTTGTTTTTATTTGGGATTGCATGATCCATGCATTCCTGAAGGTGTTCATAGAATGCATTTATAAAGGATTATGCAGTCTGGGCCGTATTTTCCACAGGCCCGGGGGCTTTGAAGGATTCCACCTCAGTTTTGAGGGGTGTGAAATTTGCTGTAGAGAAGTTTTACACTGTGGTTTTCTGGGCAGGGGGTGGGGTCAGGATGTGAATATCCAGTGGGATTAGTTTATGGTCTGATCATACCAGTGAGGGATACACTTCTGGTCTGGAGCATAGAGTCCCCATGATGGTGATGATCAGGTCCAGTATGTTTTCCCCTCTTGTGGGAGTGGTAACACGTTGTTCCATAGCATTTGAGTTTATAAATGCTATGAACCTTTGAGCTAGGGTGTTGGAGCTAGAGTAATGCTCCCAGTCTATGTTTGGGTAGTTGAAGTCCACCAATATAATGGTGTTTGGAGAGACCTTCATATTTTCCAGTGTTCTCAAGAAGGCCAAGTGGGGTTCCTGAGTTTGGGAGGGTGGTCTGTAGCAGGCTATAAACTGGAAGGCAGTTTTACCCACTGTTAGTTGCACATGGATAGTCTCTGATGCTTCGTGCTGTGCCACCAACCTGGAGGTATGTGTATCTTTGACGAATATTGATACTCCCCTTCCTGTTCTGGTTCGGTGCAAGTTTTGGGGCCGACAAGCATGGTATGAGGTATAACCTGGCAGTGCTGGGGTGCTCTCGGGAGCCTTGAACCAGGATTCTGTTACTGCACAGATATTGATGTTCTCCATGCTAAGGACAGTTTCCAGTGCATGCATCTTGAGGTTTACACTGCTGGCATTGAGTAGCATTACTATTAGTTTCTTATCCCTTGTGATACCTATGGAGGTGGTTTTGTCTTTTGAGCCTTGCCTAAAAAAGGCACTATGGGGGTAGCAAGAGCCTTTGCCAATATCCAAAAGCCCAGAGGTGACAGGTGAAAGCCTTTCCTAGCAAAGCATCGTGGCTTGTCGAGCATGTCATCCCAGGCTGACAGGCATTGGTTCCCCTTTGAATGACACCGATACTTAAGCCAATTGTTGAAATTGATCATCTTGTCTTCATATTGTGGCATCATTCTTGGTGAGGGTAAAATGCTACTCAAGGTCAGGGTCATACCAGCCTGGGCCACATGCTCAGAGAGCTCCTCTATGTCTCTTATCTTGTAGTCCAGGGAGGTACGTCTCAGGTCATTCACACCAGCATGGACAATGACTGAGTCATATTTGTACTTGCCTTGGAGTGACCTGAGTGCTTGTGTTATGTGGCGGAGCCTAACGCCTGACAGGCAGCTCACCATGACCTTCTCCTTGTTCAGCCGGGAGAGCGGGATGTCAGTGTGCCTGACGATTGAGTCACCTATTACAAGTGTATCAGGTGTGTTGTTTAGCCTTAAGGGCTGTGACTGTTTGGCACACTGACTTTGTGAGCTATGTGTTGCACATGTTCTGTTTTGGGGTAGCGGTTGCTTGGATGTCTGCTTTGGAGGTCTCTGCTGCTTAGGCAGATTTTTATTTAGAGCCTCCGAGTATGTTTTTGTGTGTTTATGTGTTTGGTTTGCTGTCATGGTAGGTCTATGTGAGACTGGAATTGTAGTGACTGTGGTTTCCTTCTCCTCCTGACAGGTTTCACCAGTACTGAGTTGAGAGAGCTTAGCCTCCAGTTTGGCTATATGGTTGCATCTCTCACATGTGTTGTAATTTGTTGGGAGGAGGAGAGGGTTGTCTGTGTACATGAGGCAGTTGTAACATTGCCTCAAGATTCCCAGATTCACCAGCTGGACCGGAGAGGAGAATGACAACTGACCTTTGGACATGCTAGAATAGTATTGGGAATTCCTTTATAATTGACAACAAAAAGGGCTAATGGGGAACATGGTACTCAAGGGGAGTTTGTGAGGGTGTAGTGCTTTTAATTTGTTAGTGCTGACGTATATAATTGCTTTAGTGAGTAAGTGTCAGGTAACTTAAATGCAATGTGTTACAGGTAACTTAAATGCAAAAATGACAAACAGTAACTGTCTTTCAAGTGAAAAAAGGAAATAAGTACAGTAAGCAATGCAGATGTCTCTAGGGAGCCACAGAAGCGCTGAAAAGCCGCGTTTTAGGTGGAATTAGCATTTCAGGGAAATAACAAGCAAACAAGCATACAAACAAAGCTACATTCAGCAGGCCTGGATCTAGTCTATGCTACAGCAAACAAGGTGTACCAATTTCAGTAAGAAACAGTTCAAATATGCAGGCACTATAAGCCTTTAGCCAGAAATTCCCAGCTCAGATGGGCAGTGTCCAGCCTCTCCTCCCACAAGAGTGCAGACCATGAACCTTCTTAATGTAAAATAACTGGCCTGAAACTCAAGTGCTTAAACCAGAACTAATACACTTTTAGAATAACAGACACTGAGCCCTCAATCAGCAGTTCCCAATTTAGAAGGATGTAAGCTACCTGTCCTGCCACTACAGTATCCTTGACATTTAATGAGACTCACCCTCATGTCATAGTTAGTTCCGTGTTTTGGGGCTGTCAAGCATGGTATGAGGTGTAACCTGGTAGTGCTAGGGTGCTCTTGTGAGTCTTGAACCTGTTGTGTATTACTGCACAGATATCAACATTCTCCATGCAGAGTAGAGTTTGGACTGCATGCATCTTGCGGCTTACATGTCCGGTATTGAGTATCATTTCTTCCATTTTCTTATCCCCTGTGCTACCTATGTAGGTGGCCTTCTGTTTTCAGCCTTACCACCAGAATGCAAAGATGTGCAGACATTACACTATGGTAATTAATAGTGGTGTACAAAACAATACAATGACAATCATACTGTTAATGCATCAGGCATACTGGGATATACCCACAATGATATCATTACACTGTACTGTTGACAACATGATAATATTACTACACTTCTATGTAGCCACCCTGTGCATCAGCACCATGTTAACCTGCTCCTGCATTGATGTTACAGATTGCAGGAGGTGGCACAGTTTCATCATATGCACAGGGTGTGTACTTGGTATGCCTGAGTCTGCCACTGATACAACCAATCGACATGTATGTGTGTGTGTGTTAGTGAGGGACAACAGTACAAGATGGGGCAATGTTGATGCGGTGTGTGCGTGTATGTGTTAGCCCTAGGTGTTAGCATTATGCATGTGTGTATGCATGCACACAGTTCCACCTCGTGGCTGCCATATACAGGTGTTTGTGGACAGCCACACACTGTACCTGCCAGGTCATACAGATCACTGTCTCTGGCCACGGACATGGTACCTGTGCCTGGCAGGGGTGCTACAGACAGTATCAGGTACTAAGCCAGGCTGGGTACTGTCATCAGAAGCAGTTGGTTGATGACTGGACACATATCCCTGCTGGGACTGTCCAGAGCCACGTGCACGTGGTCTCCTAAGGTGGTCTGATAACAGCACAGACCCAGCATTGCTGGGTCTGGGGCTGGTACTGGCACTATGGGAGCAGCTGCGGGTTTGTTGTAGTCCGCGACGACTGCCAGCTGCTGACGTTGCTGGCATACGTCCACGTTGATGCCTCAACCGTCATGCATTGCCCTGGCTCATGGACATGTAGTTGTGGAACAGATCTAATTTGTCCCCCAACGTCTGTCAATGACCTCGGTGAAATTACGGATGGCAGCTGCGACGTCATGCATAGTGTCATTCATAGCAGTGCGATGTGCTCTAAGCTCCCTCAGACGCTGTCTGCTGTACCGTTCCATACGTGCCTGTGCCTGCATTACAGCCCGGAACATAGCTGAGGTGGAAAGACCTCTGTGGGCACGTCTGACAGGGGCAGTACAAAAATGAATGCTCCCACGAGAACCCCTGGACATCTGCCTGTGTGGTACCATGTCAGGACTCTGACCATGGCTGCTGTGAGGGGATGCATGTGCCACTGATACCACATTACCCTGGTCAATGCCCACTGTATGCTGTCCCTCACCTAAGGACATTGGTGACAATGGATGTATTGGCAGGATGACTGTGCGCATTGATGGGGTTGACTGCTGTGTACTGTCGATTAGCTGACCAACAACAGACCCTGTCACACCTCCCTGTGCCATTACACATGTATCATCATTATCACTATCCCCAGCAGTGGATTCAGGTTCCCTGCTGCACACCACCAGAGCAACACCAGAACCTGTGAGAGGTAGACAGGAAACACAGTTTACAATGTGTACACAATGTTACTACAAATGCACACGGGCACATGCGCACATGCACACATGCGCACATGCACACATGCACACATGGACACATGCACACATGCACACATGCACACATGGGCACATGGGCACATTGGCACATGCACACATGCACACATGGGCACATGCACACATGGGCACATGCACACATGCACACATGGGCACATGCACACATGGGCACATGCACACATGAGCACATGCACACATGCACATATGGGCACATGGGCACATGCACACATGGGCACATGCACACATGCACACATGGGCACATGGGCACATACGCATGCACACATGGGCACATGGGCACATGCACACAGGCACACATGGGCATATGCACACTCCTCAGTAGATGAGATACAAACACACAGACACAAACACACCTGCAATCCAACACATAGCAATACTGTTTGATGGTATTATTTCTATTATTATCATTAGTATTAAAAGTATTGTTATTACACACTCACCAGCATGGATTGGCTGCCTTGCTGTTACACCAGAGGGACCTGCACAAATAAGACATTTATTGTCAGTGGGCACAACTGTGCCATTGATACTGTGAGTATGATACAGTTCAGTAGTACAACAGTTGGCTTTCACAGGTCTACTGCTGATATTGAGAATATCAATCTTGCACAATAATTTCCAGGATAACAGCTACAAACACAGTACATATCTCACACATTCATAAACTACCAGTGTAGAGAACAGTCAACTATAGATATGGCATGTTACCTGCACGCTCCATGTCCACATGCTGGGTGGCTCCAGCCTCCATCATTACACATGTCGGCGGATGTTGTTGTTGGGCTGGAGCCACAACACATAGGAAGAGCCCCTCCAGTCTGGTGAGGGGGGTGTATAGCTGCCCCACCACCTGTGGCAAGCTGTTGCCTGTGGATATCAGACGCACGCTTACGGACATTTCTAATCAAATCACTGCAGTGATGGCGTACCTGCTCATATGTCCGGTTATGCATGCCTATGTCATTTACCCGACGGACAAGGTCTTGCCACAGTGCAGCCCTCTCCTGCTGCTTCTGGCTGGTGTGGGAAAAGAGTGTGGAAAAATCCCGCACCAAGCTCTGGTGTATCTCCTCTTCCTCTGCAGCCGAGTACGAGGGGTTGCGCGAGTGCACCATCACCCTGGAAGGAAAAGAAAAATATGTGAGCAAGTAATATGACACCCATAATACTCTACTGTAGTGATATCACTGATCTGCCATATATAGCATCTGTCTGTCTATTGGGGGATACACATGTAAATGACCACATATCAGTGCTCAGCCAACAACTGTGTGACAGTGCCTGGCACACTCCATACAACAAACTAGTATACACCAGCAGTCGGCACACTGTTTGATGTCCAATGCACAACCTCACATTGGGGGTTTGTATCAAGGTAATGGATGGGGAACATTGTCAACCCATGCAATGCATGCAATGCACAGTTAAAATTTCAATGGTAATGCACCCTAGTCTTTGTGGCCATACCCCTACCTACACCGCAGTCACATACAGGGAACCACAGCACAACATATGTCAATGCAGTATGTTTGTATCCCAATACCTGACACATTTTTCTCTGGCCTCACACCAAGGACACACATTACCATTACAGACACAAAGTCATGCTGAGCAATCACACCATTACAGACCTTGCACACAGTCAGTGGCACACTCATTCCACCTCACATAGTTGGTATTGCAATGCAATGAGTACATGTGTGTGTGCATTGTGTCATAGGTAGGTAGTATGCTATTGGCCCTGGGCCTACATCAGCATACTGTTATGCTACCCTGCCCCTTGGGACACATGTAATGTGATTGTACTTGCTCCTGTCAAACAGTTACCAAGGGTGACTCATATGGCATATTACCTATCTGCATAACATTCAACAGGGGTAGGTCTGACATCTACTAATGAGGAGCCTTGCTTCTTACTGCTGGGTGGTTTACTCCAGGGTATGGCTTATTTGTGGGTAGAAACCTGTACCTCCACCATGTGTTCTTTACTGCGGTGCCAAGGATGACAGACATAGGTCATTTAAGCTGGGGATATTGTGAGGTGTTACCATGGTTGTTGGACAACTGTTATGGGTATGACTTAACTATGTATATCCAGCAGTGGTAACCTCTGTGTAGGTAGTATGTAAGGCACTCTATCTGTGGTTTTGTCAGTCACTCTGCATAGGTAATGTGTTTGAGGGCATTATCACAGTTTGTTAGGAATGACTGTGTCCTTCTCCCTTTCTGTAGTTGTCATGGGAGGTACATACTGTGTAGGACATTGTGAGGTGTAGAGGGGTACAGTGACCTACATTTTCCTAGCTAACACACCATTTGTGCTGACAGGTACCATGTACAGGGATTACGAGACTAGTGTGCCACTGTGAATATCAAAGGGGAGGCTATTGTACACTTGTTTCCCATGTTCCCTTCTGACACATCCAGTAGTAGGCAGGCAACCACCTATGTGGTGGTTAGTGGTGTAAGTGTTTTGGAATGGGGTATGGTACTCCAGTATCCACACTGGTGTTCAGTCCATACCTTTGTCACCAGGCACCTGTTGCAATACATCTGCACACATGTGCCTCTCTCAGTATATATATATATACATATATATATATATATATATATATATATATATATATAGAGAGAGAGAGAGAGAGATATTCATATACATACATATCTCTAGACATTCATATATGTCTGTATATGTGTATGTATCTATATATGTCTATATATGTATGTGTCTATTACATATAAATGTATATATATATTCTATCTATCTATATATGTCTATCTATTTATACATCCCTCTCTATGTACACATATATGCATATTTTATATACATATATAAATATACATATACATATATATATATATATATATTTTTTTTATTTACACATATGAATATACACACTAACATACTGCCAAACATCCATTACTGTACAACCTACATTGTATGTTGCACTACAACCTACATTGATATGTGCACATAGCAACCTTCAAATACATATGTATGTCCTGCCTTCACTAACAATTGCAGTATGTCCCTTGCCCTATGCACATCTTTATATATATAGATACAGATTGCTAACACATATGGAGGGTTCACAGTATGTAGATTATTAGATTATGTAGTTTACATTACCTTTGTTTCTCACTGTTTGTGATGGCTTGCTGCTTGGTGGCCTGCTGATGGTTAGCTTGATGGTTTTTATTTTTTATTTATTTTTTTGGTGTCTCTCTCTGTGTCTCCTTGTCTCTGTGTCCCTGTGTCTCTGTCTCTCTCTCTCTCTCTCTCTCTGTGTCTCCCTCCAGTTGTTGCAATGAAACTATTGCATGTATGGACTGGGAGTACAGGCTGCTTTTGTAGGTATCTGCACATGTGCATGTGATGGCCTCTGCACCAATTGTTCGCCAGCATTTACTAATTGCATGCAGCCTGCTGTGTGGTAATTGCAGTTCTCACTGTGGTTTCAGGACAGTGCTATAAAATGTTAGGTTAGGTAGGCATAGCCCTTTTAGATTTTCAAGGTGGGGACCATGCTGGTATGCTGTGGACACTGTTCTGGGAGTGTAAAGGTTGATATGTCTCTCATATTTAAGGCTGTGTTGTAGGCACTGAAATGCATGTTGTACTGAAACCTGACTATTGCTTTCTCCAGTTCATTCTTCTCAGTGTGTATGTTAACTGACACCTAATAATACTAATACTGTTTAAATGGGAGTATGTGCTTTCCTGTGGTACTTGTGGATTAACTGGTATACAGCAGTGGCTCTTGCAATTTGTTGCTATGGCTTCACTATTTAACCTTTACATTCACTCCTTGAAGGACTGCTAGGTGTCTTTAATGGAATGTGTTGCTATGGCTTTCCTATTTTCCATTTACATTCACTCCTTGTAAGGCTTGCTATATTTCTTTCAGCAGCAATTCCTTATATGTTTGGTGTGGTTTGGTGGTACTGCATGCAGTCTGGTCTGGCCAAGGTGTGGTGCTTGACACCTACAAGGGTATTTTATTTTGCTGCTGAGCAGTAGTGGGGCCTTGTACTTTGTACTAACAGTTATGGATAGCAGGCACATGCAGCACTTGTAAACTGCCATACTGTCCTTATTTTATTAGTTGGCTACATCCTTTGATGTTTCTGAGTTGTACTCCTACATGAGGGTGCGCTTGTGGAAGCAATCCTACAGCTATTCACAGAGTGTGTGACAGCAGACAGAATGATATGCCTGTGAGTTTGTGACACTTGCAGGCCTCAGATACTCTCAGGTGTATCTTTTATCAGCCTCAGGGAATGGTACATATCAGTGAGATACACCCGTGATATATTTCAGATATTCTGGAGTTGTGACTGTGGGGTATTTTGAGCATATGTATTACTACACCATTTCTGACATGCAAGTAGTGCATACTTTAAATAATTTACAGTTACCATTACGTGGGATTCCACACCTTTCTGCCTACTGTTAGTACATTTCACAGGGAGTCAGTGGGGCACAGTTAACATTTGTTTTCAAATCAGGAACATCCCTGTAAATCAGTCACAGTTGCAAGGTCTGGCCTCTTACCTATTCAAATATGGCAGTGTTTATCCTGCTCTGATAGTGTGTGTGGTTTGCAAGGTGCTACTGTCACATTATTACCTACTAGTTACCTACTAGCATGGCTGTTTCTCTTCTCACACTAATGTAATGCAAATCCACAAGAATTGCCAGTAAAGATACAAGAAAAGCTTTGTGTAATAGCCTTCCAATATTCCCTTTACATTCAGTCCTACGATTTCATGATATATTGCTTTCAGCACAAAGCTCTTGTATATCAGTCATGTCTTTGTGGTAAGTCATGCAGACTAGTGTTTCCAAGGTCCTGGGTTCGAGACTGACAGAGGAATTTTATTTTGCTGCTGAGCAGACTACAGGCCTTGTCATTCAGAGTGACTAAGGCACTTTTAAGAAGTTGTAAGTGGGTTAGCGCTGGTTTGCGCGAAGCTCATGCATGCACAGTGCCGCTTAGCTTCGCGCACACATGCTTAGCTAAGCGCACACAAGCGCACACCCGCCTACAACTGCTTTAAAGTGCTTACTCTCGCACACACCCGTGCTAATTTCTTTGAAAGAAAAGAAAATGGGGAGATAGGAAAGTGGTGAAAAAGGGGGCACAAAGAGGGTAGGACAGTAGGAAAACAAGCTCGGGATTTGCAGGAAGGATGTAGGAAAGGCCCATAGCTGCCCATTTCTTTATCAGCAACAGCTGTGCATAGGTGTGTAATTTGGTGTGAAATTTGAAACCTTCCACCCCTGAGAGAGGGGTGAGGACAACAAAATATGTTGTAAAGTCAATTGTAATTACCAGTTCACATGTCCAGCAGACATGTCTGCAAAATGGGCAGCTATATATGGGGCGTAATTTTTTTGTGGGAACAGAGTGTCCTTTTTTTATTTCTTTTCAGGTGAGAGTGGAATGTGAGGTACAGGAAGTAGGTATATTTGGGGAGGTAGGTAGGGAAGGTTAACAGACAAGACAAACTAGACGCATACAGGGGCGGAGTATGACACATGTGGGGGGGAAACACAATTGACGGGGACGGATGTTTGGATATCGCGAGTCAATGAGCCCACAGATGGCAACAGTGGAACTGAGATCCCCACACAAGGGCAGTTGTCACTGCGCCTTCACTGCCCAGGACGGGGCTGTGCTAGGGGCTGTGTAGGATGGGCAGCAGGCACACCTGTGAGTTGTGCCACCCGTGCCTCAAGCTGGTATAGGGGTTCAAGCACAGAATGCCTGATCTCGCTACGCACCACAGACCGGACACTTTGGAGGGTGAGTGGACAGTGTCCTCCAGCCACACTTGCAGAGGGGAGACGAGCCCCATCCCCTGCAGCGCTTCCACCCGAAGGTGGCAGAGGGCCACCGGAGGAGGTTCCGGCCTGGGCACTAGTGTCAGGTGCACTCTCCAGCTGAGGTGGGAGAGGTGGGTCCGCTGGAAACCGCCTTCCCTGTTGTCCTATGTTTAGCAATATTTTATGACATTTTGGGTTAGTAACAAACAATACCATTCAAAATTAGTTGTAACAGCATGCATCAGTATTCCCATTAACCAAACACACATGAATTCCAACATTGAACAGCAAGCATAACACATGCATATTTTGAACAACAGTATACAATCCAACAGCATACAGGGTTGATTGATGGCAACAGGCCATCAGGTTTGGATATGTGAACAGGGCACATGCATCAACATATATGCAAATATGTTTCAACCAACAGGACAAATGTCCACAGGAATTAATTATGAATACACATACCCAGTTTGTTGTGGAATGGCATTATTTGTGAATATAGGGTAGGGTGAAGAAATATTTCATTAACAACTTCACCTACCTATATATATGCTGTACATCTCTAATAGCTGCAGATATATATACCCTACAGGTCTTAGTACAGTTTCCTATATGTAACCTTAGGAATGTTGGTGATGGGACTGTTACTCCTACATTAATATACATTGCATTTTTATTCATACACATTCATATCTGGCTGTGTTCAGGTACGGCATCCTGCTACATTTGATTTATATGGCTCTAGACAACTGTGGATGTTCATTATTTCATACAACCATACTATCTCCATATTGCAAGGGTACAGCAACATATCCAAATTGTGGGATTGGCTGTGTTTGGCTGTGGCTGTCTCATTCATTTCATTATGTCCTGACTGCAGTATACTTTATTCAAGAGTTATAACAGCTTTCTTGGTAGATTCATACCTCTTTCTCACACTCTCACTTGTTTTATTTTTACAGTTCAATATGGTACTTAATTCTAGGCATTATTAACATGTCTTACTTGGTTACAACAATCCTTTCAAACAGACTCACTTGTTTCATATGGCAGATTTTAAAAGGGGATGTATTTGACACATGTCTATTGTCTTTAGCTTGTTTACCACTAACTTTCAGGCTGCAGCAGGTTATCTGATATTACAATACAGGTGAAAAATCTTTATTTCAAACTTGTTTAACTTTTATTTCTGGATTACAGGCTGCATCACTTATCTAATCATATAGTACTAGCAGAATCTTTCTTCTAGTGTTATTTGAACTTTATTAATATGTAACTACACTGAACTCTTTTACAAGCTGTCTCACCTATATTGTATAACAATTACAGAAAAATAATTATTAACCTGCCTGGTGGCACAACCTCTCCAGCCTATCAGCATAGGCTCACCGATTCGCGGAACGCACACCTGCAGCTGTAATATAAATGCAGTAATATTGGAACATACATGTCCATAATATCAGCTAGGATAATTTCTTACATACGTAATTACATGGATACTTACTCAGTAGTGGGGCATTGGGCATTTGCCGGGCCTCCTGGATCCAATGGTTCAGTTGGTCCTGCTTTCGTCTCTTCAGGTCCGCATGGTGATGACGGACCTGTTCACCAGTCCTTGGTATGCCTGTGACACTGGTGAGATCATGTGCCAACCGGTTCCACGCCTCTGCCTTGTACGCTCCCCACAGAACCTGGCCCTGCATGAGTTGAGCCTCATGATCGTGGACTAGAAGCCAAACCATATATTTTGACTCCTCAACACCCCACCTCTGTGCTCGAAAGTGACTGCCCTCTCCTACACCTGCCATCCTGACTGCAAATAGGTTCCACAATCAGTTATGCTGTGTATTCCCGCCTATGGGGCTTATATATGCCATTTTTCCCGCACTTATCTGTGATTGGCCATTTTGGAAATGTATCAGCTTAAAAAAACCTGCTTTGTCATGCTTCTATTTCCATTCATTCCTATATATATGCTAATACTGTATTGTTCAGTACAGCAGTCATGGCTTAGTGGTTCAGTACTTTAACTATGATGCACAGTATTCTGGGTTTGAGCCTGGGCATTGCTTTTTTTTATTTTACTGCTGTCTAGACAGGCAAGGAGGTATGTCTGTGTAAAGGCAGCTTTGATACAGGTTGCTCAACATTGCCCACCGGTAAGCCGGTTGGCGCACTACGCAGCTCCGCGCAAATGGGTTACGCTGGTTAACGCGTTATTTGGCTATGAGCACGCATATTACACTATGAGAAATGTTGCTCAACTATGGGCATACAGTTTCAACGTGTTAAAGTGCTGCTCATCTCTGGGCACTCATATTACACCTGTTAAACCACTGCTCACCTGGGGGCAATCATATCAGCTTGTTAGAGCGCTGCTCATCTATGGGCACTTATAAATTTTTTTTTTTATTGTGTCAGATTTCTTCAAAAATACATGGCCCATTTCATTACATTTTACTTAAATTATAGTTATATATATATATATATATATATATATATACATATATGTCAGGGCATTGTTTTGTGCTTATTTCACTAAAAATAAAAAAATGATGTTGTTGGGGCTTGAACCGTGACTACCTCCTCTTTGGCTGACATCTCTACCACTATGCTATTGCTACTTGACTTAATTTACATATTTAGATCTTATATGCTTTTCCAATGAGTGCTAACTGTGGCTGAGCGAAGGGCACACCCACGCAAATGAGCGCAATTACGGGCAAACATTTTTGAAATTATAAAAAAAAAAATATTAAACTGTTGATTTTTACGTTTTACATTACAGTTGGGTTTATAGTCTGTGGGGGCATGTGTGCTGTTGTGTTTCTTGACATTTCCGCAGACTCGCTTGTGGGTGTTTCCTTTTGCGACTGTGATTCTTCTGGGGGCGTGTCCCTTTGCAGGACTCACCATGCGGACATGCCCCCTACTTTCCTACATGGACCGTGTTAGCCTAGGGTGTGATTCAGCATGCCCTCATGAATATGCATGGCATGCTGACATCACACCATTTAACTGCAGCCTCCGTGTAAGACTTGCTAACTCTTACACAGGGGTTTCGTGAATCCTGCCTCATGTCTTCTTTAATTTATTATTGCTATTTATCAATATGATTTAATAGTAACATATTTTGTTAAATTGTGTTGTTGGCCTTATGTTTTAATTCATACTAGCTCACTGTTAACATAATTACTGTTATATTACTTCATGTTGTGTTACACATAATATACATTAATATGTATTTCAACTGATAAATATGATGTTCTATTCTGTTAATAACAAACAGGCAAACAACCAGCTGGTAAACATAAACTGTTCCACCAAACAAGTAAAGATAGCAGCAAAGAAATATATATGGTAGTAGTTGTATGAAGTATAGCTCCAGACCACATAAAATAAACCAAGAACTTTAATATTTGGTAAGTGCTTTCACCACTGTCCAGGGCTTCTTCAGACCATATACAAATATAAAAACACACACAAAGAGGTTTATAACGCTGCCCCTGTATACCTCATTAACCTAAATGACCACTCCCAGTCAATCAAGCTACTACTGACACACCCTCATAGAAAAGAAAATTAGAACTATCTTGGATAAATCACAAGTAGTGTTGAAAGATTCCAAGCACTTCCTAGAGAACTTATATACATATAGTGAAATGTCAACTATGAGAGGGAAACATTATTTAATCACCCTTGATGTAACCTCCTTTTTACATCAATACAGAATGATGACGGTGTTGAATATTTACATAGATTTCTTCACCATAACAGTGACTATGGAGGACAGCTTATAGATATGATATGTAGGTTTATGGAAGCTGTGCTTGAAAATAATATATTTGTTTTTGATAGTAAATACTACTTACAACATGAAGGTGTAGCTATAGGAACATGCTGTGCTAACAGCTATGCCAATGCAGTCATGGCTCAATGGGAAGTGGAACAGTTGTTCCTCTTAGAAATGTATAAGAATCATGTGAAGTTTTACCACAAACTTGTGGATGATATTTTTCTTGTGTGGGACAGTACCCTTCCAGCATTGAAGACATTTGTCAGTGATGCAGAACTCACTACTAGCTTCCTGAAGTTAACATTGAATTATTCACTTGAAGGGGATGCCATTTTTGGACATATTTGTAATGAAAGGAAATGAAAGGGGGTTTGACACCAAGGTCTACAGAAAAGAGTGCTATTGTAACATATTATTGTATAGGACAAGCATGCTCCCTTGAAAAACTTTTTCAAATATAGTTAAAGGACAAGAAATGAGAGTTTCACATTTGAGCAACCAAGAACCCACATTCAAAGAAGGATTGGTAACCTTGGAAAACAGTTTATATGATAGAGGCTATAAAAAGAAGGAAGTGATTGATAAGTTGGAAGAAATAAAGACACAGAGGGGAGGAAGAGCAAAGCCATATTTTTCAAATAAGATAGATCAAGCATTAAATAGAACTGATACAATATCTAGGAATAATGTGGTTAATGTCTCTATATCATATACAAGTGATCTGAGGAAAGTAAGAGATGCCTTTAATAAACATTGTCCGCTTCTTATGACAGATAGAAGAATTAGGGAAGTCATTGGAGAGTATCCTAGTTTTAGGTTTAAAAATAGGGAAAATCTTAAACGCATGTTATGCTACCCCAGGAATCTATCTGATAGTAATTTAAATACATGGAAAGGTACCAGACCATGTACCAGTTGTAGCATGTGTCCATTTGCTAAAAATACAGATGAGTTTGTCCACCCGGTAACTGGTAATATATGTTGAATGGAGCAGTCACCTGTAGCAGTATGAATATTATTTATGCAGCACAATGTGACTGCTGCTTCCATTTTTATGTAGGCAAAACAAACAGAACATTCAGAGAACGTAGAAAGGAACATATTAGTAGTATAAGGAATAGGGACTCTGTAGGTGCCCTGTCTAAATACATAGATAGAAGAGGTATATACCATGATTTTAAATTTATAGCATTAGAAGTTATTATTGGGCAAAGGCTGGGTGATATTAAGAATCTGACAGAACAAAGTGAGCTCACATGGATACTCAAACTTAGAGCAGATAAGGAGAAGGAGCTGAATGGTAAAGTATCCATTAAAAGTGCTTTAGATGCATGATGAATATCTAGAAAATAGTGATATATATTATATTTAATAGGAAATAACCCCATGGAGTAAGAACACTGTAGAATTTTACCCAACCTGTCGTAACATCATTTATCCAAATATATTTGTAAATATGGGCTATCTATGATAAGACTGCTAAAAACAAGATTTGAGTATTTTATCTTACTTTATGAAATACCATATGTTTAATATATTTGAGGATAGAGTTTATCCATCATAAAGCAGTGATATTGTCTGTGTATAGTATGATGTGAGTGATTATTTGTATGGTGTATATATTTACAACTATGCATAATCTATTTGCTATATTACAATCACCTTCTCATTCTATATATGATATCTGTAAGTGTTCTATCATATAGATGTATTGTATAACTATAACTATACACATAAAGTTATATCTATTTAATATATAAACTTATACCAAAGCATCAATCCAACTTTAAACGGCTATTGGAAGACTTTATTCATATAAAGGACACTATATCTAAAGTACTATATAGCTGTGTAAAATGCTTTTGGTAAATAGCAATTTAATGCTCCGAGTGTCATATAAAGTATATATTGGGGGCCTATATATAGGACAAGAACATGTAATAAGCCCTGTTTTTTTATACAAACTGGTGACATATATGTTTGCACAAAATTGCCTATATATATATATATATATATATATATATATATATATATATATATAAATATATATATTGAACTGTTATTATCCATAAAATATATATTCTATGGTTTGAATGGGTTGTCCAGAGGTATAGAGTTAAAGTTATGTCTATTATATTTGTTTAAAGTTGAGTCTTGATGTATTCATACAATGTGTCGAGTGTTTATATTATATATACTTGACTGACATACGAAAGACAGAAATGCAACAGTATGATTTGTTTCTATGGAGAAAAGCATAAACCTTCCTTATTTAAAACTGCTTACATATATGAATTTGCGACTGGGTATATTCTAAACCATTTAGCAATGATATATATTTTATAATACTTGGTTGTCTATTGTAATTAAATAAAGAAAGTGGGAAGAAGTAAACGGAGCATCTGAGTGTGATGACATCAGAGGCGCTGCAATGATGACGAACACACTTTTTTCATTTCTAACATTTGTAACACTTGGAAATGCAATATAACACAACAAGGGTGTAATATAAGTATATCCTAAGTGGAACGCACTCGCTGGGCAAGTTTAACAGTGGACAATGTGATGGGAAGAATTTGAGTTTTAAAATAGAGTTTGAACACATGGCATGGGTAGCTTACTTGCATTTTTAAACTGCAGCTTTATTTACACTTTTAGAAGTAGTAGGACTGTATAGAAGGATAGACCTAGATTTGTTATTGTAATATTTTTTAAGTAACAGCATATATCTGAAGCAAAGCAGATAACATAGAGCAATATCATTCTAGCAAATAATATATAATGAACAGAGACTTTCAGTATCATTGTTGTTTAAATAATGATTCTTAGCATAATATATTTCATTTGACATGCTGCTGATAGAAGCAATGTTCTGAAATATTTCGAAATATTAAGTGCTTGTAGATGCCTATGAATGCTTTGACTGCTGAAATAGACTTTTAATGTGCTATAAGAACTGTAATTTAAAAGTAATACTATGCAATGTAGATGAATGTACTGATGCTTTTAAAAGAGGGTGTGTCTATAGTAGATTGATTGACTGGGAGTGGTCTTTGAGATTAATGAGGTATACTGGGACAGCTTTACAAACCTCTCTGTGTGTGTTTTTTATATTTGTATATGGTCTGAAGAAGCCACGGACAGTGGTGAAAGCACTTACCGAATATTAAAGTTCTTGGTTTATTTTATGTGGTCTGGAGCTATACTTCATACAACTGCTACCATATATTTTCTATTCTGTTAATACTAACATTGGTTTGATTATTACTAACCTTAACTTGTTGTTATAACTATTTTCCTACAGTGCATTAAGGTCAGCCAGTTCCTCGTGATCTGCCTACCTTGCTTCCTCTGGCCAAGCCACTGGGTCACAGCACATCTGGAACCCAGCCTGGTCATGCCCCCTCTCCTGCCCCTGCACTGTCTGTGGCATCAGGTAGTACTTCCCCACGGTACAGGGATGGGCTCCTCTCTGGGATCAGTGGTGGTGGTGGTGGTGGAGTTGTCACCCATGATAAACTGCTAGGTTTGGTACACAGGATCACCTACTATGGGTTTGGATAATGCCTGCATTGGATGGAGAGCATGCTGGCCACCCTGGTTGTGCAGGCTCACCCTGGACCCAATATCCACCACTGTCACCCACAGGGCAGTGACAGAGTAGTGCCAACAGTCTCATGGGTGGGGGTGTGAGTCATACTGCTACCTTGTGAAGGCACTTTGGACTGAGGTTCCATAACACCCTCCCAATCTAAGGTGTTCACCCACTCTTGCATCACACAATACCCCTGTCTGCTTTCTTGCCTGTCTGCCAAAGCTTCCTCACCTACCCAACTTACCTCCCCCATGTGTACTTATATCCCTTCCCCAGCATTCCACTCTCACCTTAAAAAGAAAAAATGGGCACTTGTCCCAAAAAAAAAATCTCCCCATATATAGCTCTCCATTTTGTACACGTGTCCACTGGACACATATAATTTGGTCTAATTGGCTTAACAATGCAATTATTTTGTCCTCACTCATCTTTCTGGAGGTGAGAGTCCAAAGTCATTTACAAATTCTGTCAAAGTGCACAGTTGTACCAAAAATGGATAGTTATGGTTCTTTTCTACACCCTTCCCGCACATACCTACCTGCCTTTCACTATATTTTTCCCACTACTTGAACCCCATTTCACCACTTTCCTAGCTCCCCACTTTTATACTGAATGTCTGTGGCTAACAATCTTGGCTGATGCCTGCAAAATGTGAGCACTCATGGAGTCTGTGAGTTATGTCAATACCCTACAAGAGGATATTGATGAAAAAATGCCTGTTGACATAGTAATGGCCCTAAACTCCATGCAAATATATCTGTAATATCATTGCCATCACTAGCATGTATGTACCTGGTAAGTAGCACATCCATTGAAACATGTGATGTACATACTTAGGGGTGAAAAAACTGGGTACACTGACCTGGCAACACAGGTTTACACCTAATGTGTCTGTGATTATTCTAAATTTCTCTATCATGTCGAAGGGCAAGATGCTGGCGTCCTCTCCTGTCCAGTTGGTGAATTTGGGAATATTGAGGCAATGTTACAATTGCCTCATGTACACTGACAGCCCTCTCCTCCTCCCACATAGCACAAATACTTGCGAGAGATGCAGCTATTTAGCCAAACTGGAGGCTGAGCTCTCTCAACTCAGGACTGGCAAGACCAGACAGGATGAGAAGGCAACTACACACACCACAAAACCAGTCTCACATAAAGCTATCACAACAATGAATCAAACACATAAACACACAAAGTCATACTCGGAGGCTCTGAGCAAAAATTTACCTAAACAGCAGAGGCTTCCAAAGCAGACATCCAAGCAACTGCCACCTAATGACACACCACAGGCAACAGATAAACCACAAAAACAGTGTGCAAAGCAGTCACAGCCCTTAAGGCCAAATACAACACCAACCATACTTGTCATAGGTGACTCCATAGTCAGACACACTGACGTCCCACTCACCAGGCTGAACAAGGAGAGGGTCACAGTAAGCTGCCTATTGGGCGCTAGAATCCGCCTCATAACACAAGCACTCAGGTCACTCCACAGCAAGTACAAATATGACACAGTCATTGTCCATGCTGGTGTGAACGACCTGAGATGTACCTCCCTGGACTACATGAAAAGAGACATAGAGGAGCTCTCTGATTATGTAGCCCAGGCAGGTATGACCCTGACCCTGAGCAGTATCCTTCCTTCACCAAGAATGATGCCACAACATAGAGACAAGATGATCAGCTTTAACAATTGGCTTAATTTCTGGTGTCATTCAAAGGGGATCCAGTGTCTGTCTGCCTGGCATGACATGCTTGACAAGCCACGCTGCTTCGCAAGGGATGACTTGCACCTGTCACCCCTGGGATTCCGGATATTGGCTAAGGCTCTTGCCACCCCCATAGTGCCTTTTTTAGGCAAGGCTCAAATTCTAAACCTACCACCCTAGAAAACAAAAATGGGAAGAAACTAAGGGTAATGCTGCTCAATGCCAGAAGTCTAAATCTCAAAATGTACGCACTCGAGGCCCTTCCCAGTATGGAGAACATCGATGTCTGTGCTGTGACTGAAACCTGGTTCAAGGCTCCTGAGAGCACCCCGGCACTATCAGGTTTTACCTCATATCATGCGTTCCGGCCCCAAAACCCGGACCACACCACAAAAGGAGGGGGTGTATCCATATTCATCAAGGATACCCACACCTCCAGGTTGGTGGCAATGCACGAAGCATTGGAAACCATCCAGGTGCAATTAACCATAGGCAAAACTGCTCTACAATTTGTAGCATGCTACAGGCCACCCTCTCAAACTCAGGAACCCCACACAGCCTTCCTGAAGACACTGGAGGGTATAAATGTATCTCCAAACACCATTATATTGGGTGACTTCAACTACCCGAATATAGACTGGGAATATTACTCAAGCCCCAGCTTTCTAGCCCAAAGGTTCCTGGAGTTCATAAATTCAAATGCCATGGAACAACTAGTCACCATTCCCACAAGAGGAGAAAATATACTAGATCTCATCATCATAAACATGGGGACAAAATGCTCCACACCAGAAGTATATCCCTCATTGGTGAAATCAGATCACAAACTTATCTCACTGGAAATCCACATCCCGCCCCCACCCCAAACAAAAAAGACCACAGTGAAGAACTTCTCTAAAGCAAACTTCACACTACTCAAGAGTGGTGTGGTATCCTTCAAGGCCTCCGAGCCAGTGGAAACCACAACCCAAGCTGCGGAAGCCCTTACAAATGCCTTCTACAAACACCTCCAGGACTGCATGGATCAGGCAATCCCTAATAAAACCAAGACTCTTTCCACCAAGGGCAAACGTCCAGTCTGGTGGACCCCAGCCATAAACAAACTTTAGAATAATAGGAGAAAGCTGTTACATGATAGAGCAAAATCCATAAAAGAGAAGACACCCTTGATCATTATTAGTAAAAAAATACGAGCACTCATAAAATCATCCAAGGCCAACTTTGAGAGAAAAATTGCAATAGATTCAAAAGACAATCATAAGGCCTTCTTCAGCTATGTTAGAAACCTGGGTGGAAACTCCCAGATATGCGCAGAATTAGTCCAAAATGATACAAAAATCACTGAACCCACAGACATTGCCAACATACTGGCAGACAGGTTCAGTGCAAACTTCACCCCCCTCTCCCCCCCAAAAGGAGAGATAACTATCCCGGTGGAGTGTAGCCTCCCAGACATCTCAAATGCACAGGTGAAAGCTGCTCTCTCTAAAGCTAAAAACACAGCATCAATGGCACCGGATGGTGTCCCCAGCTGTGTGCTACACGAACTCAACGAGGAATTAAACCCGCATATAAGGCAGCTGTTTAATCTTAGCCTTACCACAGGATACGTGCCCAAGGAGTGGTGTACGGCAACTGTGGTCCCACTCCACAAAGGCGGTGCCTCTACGGACCCTGGTAATTACCGCCCCATAAGCTTAACAAGCCTGGTCTGCAAAGCTATGGAGAGGATCATAATGGAACTCATAAACAAAGACATAGGGGACTTGCAGACATTGGACCCGACCCAGTTTGGCTTTGTCAAGGGCACATCATGCCTTTTGAACTTGGTCAACTTCTTCGAAACAGTCACCAAGGCCATTGATGAGGGAAAGGCAGTCCATACAGCCTACCTTGACCTTGCAAAAGCTTTCGACACAATACCCCACTCGGGTATTATAGAGAAACTTACCAGCTTAAATGTAAACCCATATGTCACAAGATGGGTTGCAAACTGGCTAAAGGACAGAACCCACAGGGTTAGAGTTGCTGGCACCATGTCAGACTCCAAGCCAGTCACAAGTGGTGTCCCACAGGGCTCAGTCCTTGGCCCCCTGTTGTTCGGCATCTACTTCTCAGAAGTACAGGCAAACATAGGAGGACTATGGCTGACAAAGTTTGCAGATGACTGTAAACTGGGCGCCATAGTGGAAAGTACATCGGACACAGATATCCTTCAGAGGGGTCTCACGGAAACTGATAACTGGTGCCAGAGCCATGGCCTGAAGTTAAATGCCAAAAAATGTATAGTCATACCCTTCGGGAAAAACAAGGTAACCCCAAGCTACCATATAGGTGGCAATCCATTAAGCACAGAAGAGGTTATCAGGGACCTGGAGACCCAGGTTGACAGTGGCCTTTCTTTTGACACTCACATTGCTAAAGTGGTTAGAAAGACCTTCTACATTGCCCACCTGATCATGAAGGGATTCACATCCAGATCAAGTGAGATCATTGTTCCCTTGTACTCTTCACTTATCAGACCAATGATCGAGTACAATGCCCCATTCGGGATGTATCTCACCCGACACCTGCAGCAATTGGAGAGACCCCAAAAGTTCCTCACCAAAAGGATAAAGGGACTCCAAAATCTGTCATATGCTGCCAGACTGAAGAAACTCCAGCTCTATTCAGTCGCATACCGCCTGCTCAGAGGTGACCTGTGCCTGACATGCAAGGCCATGTCCAACCCGGAATTAATGGACATGCTCCACCTCAAAAAATCCAAATCTACCAGATCCACTAGAGCAAGCGACTTAAACCTTAGCACGGATATAAATAGGACATGCTGGAGGGATAGATTTGTCACCCAGAGACTCCCTATGCTGTGGAATAAAATCCCGGTCCATGTGAGGCAGAGCACCTCGCTGGCTCTGTTCAAGAGAAATCTTGACCGGTGGATGGGAGATCGTAGGTTTACCCTGGGAATCATCTCTGTGTCACTGCTGGACAGAGGCACAACAAACTAATGGGCACAGTATTTTTTAACATAAGGGGTGGCGTAAGCCACAAACCTTTGGGCTAGGCTTATAAATGCCTTAGGGCAGATAGCCTAGTATAAACCTATGAACCTATGAACCTATTACCATATCTTCCCACTGGTATGACAGGAATCATATGTCATAGCTGAGGGCGCAATCACCTGTAACTGACATACTCATAACCTCCATGTACTCTTCCCTCAGCATGCCAATATCTGAGTACAATGGCCATTTGGTAACAAACCTTTCCAAGCAGTGCTGGCACTTGCACACAACAATTTGGTCCCTCACAAGGGATCTTCATGTCTTCAGCATGTACTCAATGGGGATCCTCTGAAATGAATGCCATTGTAGCCTGTGTTATATAGACTACTCAGAAGTGATCTCTGCCTTGCATATGGGGAAATGTGTAACCCTGCTTGATTGTCAATGCTGCATATCTGTAAGTGGCATAGTAGATGGATTAATCACTCTAAAGACATTAATCTAGTATGTGATGTTAGACATACATGCTGGTGGGAGAGATTTGTCTAGCAGACTTTAACACACCTTTGAAACAGAACCCTGGCTAATAACAAGCAGAGCACCTCAGTGCACCTCAGCACATGCCATCTGTATGATTGGCTGGACGACCATCATTCCACCACAGGGCTTTTGCCTGTGTCCCTCTTGAACTGGGGCAATATGTGCTGATCATGTAAATAAGGGTATATAGTTGTCTACTGTTGTGATAGCTGTATGGCCATTATGCTAGTGAAGTTGAAACATCCTGTAGTGCCATAAGTGGATGTAAAATGCTCTAACAGCCACAAACACAACATGGCTACATTGAGGATAGCACCACTTCCATACTGCTTACAGGACATGGCACGGCACACACATAATGCAAGTTGGCTGTATGTAGATTAGAGCACTTACTTTGTAATGGTACACACTACAGTTCACAGTACATGATGTACCCAACATACCTCATTGCTGAAAGTACTATCAGTTTAGGGCATATTATGCTTGGTGACATCAGCAGGCCTAGTTGTGGTCAGGCATTTGGAGGGCCACATCACCTGCTACAAATAAAATTCTGCAAAACCCCACCTTTTTCTAAGTCACTGAGGTGATCATATTTATGCCATATGGATACACACACACATGCACTGAGTGGCATGGAGTGAGATTAGAACCCCTATCTAGTCTTACACACTTTAAATCACAATACTTATTGCATGCACAGCTTACGTCTAATGCTGCAATGGCAGCTGGTACTCTTAAGGTAGATGACATCACCAGGCCTTATAGAAGAAGGCAACTTGGAAACAAGAAGCAACTTACAGGGCCAAAAAGTGAATAACCATAGCAGTTTGATAGCTAGTAAGGGATTCTCAGTTGTTTGGCAGGGGGATAGCACACACACACACACACACACACACATACACACATATATATATATATATATATATATATATATATATATATATATATATATATAGTTATAGTTATATATAGGTATATATCTATTTGAAAATACATAGAGATAGATATACTGTGTATGTGAGATTGAGATAGTGACAGACAGATATGTATACATATATGTATGTATGTATGCATAGACATATCTATACATAAAAAGTCATTTTGATCAAGGGGTAACAGGATTGCATTCAGTTTAACTAAGTGTATGGGCATGCCCAGTGGGACTGTCAGTACTTATAAAGTGACTCCAGCTCACACCTACCTGCACTCCAGTCGGGGATTTTGTGTGTTTCACACACTGACATATGCCCCTATTTCTGCAGTACTGCACTTCACTCGAAATATCCATGGGATTCTCCAGTTGTCTGATGTAATTAATATGTGACAGAGGTTCATAATGTTACACCACACACAGACTGACAGTCTGAAAACACAAACGTAATAATACCTCACATGCAAAAGATGTGGATAGTTCCAGATCTGAACCATCAACAGCATCAGCCATACTAATTTTCCTAGTCCACTGAGCCACACAAGCTGTCGGCCAAAGAGTTAGTCATCACACAATCAATAGGATACATATGTACATTGTCATTCCTGCATTAAGTGTGACATGCAATATGTGATTGATTTCTATGTTACTGCCCTGAGATTGCCTGGTCTGCTGCTATACCATTGATGACCTACTATTAAAGCAGTTGTATGGGAAAATTGCTATGTTGGGTGTGGGGAACAACACCACATGTTCTGCTGGGATACAGAGTAGTCCAAATTTTATGTGATCCCACTGTTTAACATATCACTTGACTGATATAATACATATTCCAACCATGAGGCCTAGTGAATATTAAGGAACACATACTAGCGGACTGGGTAAATGTAGTCCAATGTGGATGCTACTTGTGTCCAAATAGCCCACTACATTTCCTTGCATAAATGCAGCAAAGCCATACATATAATACCATATCATAATAGGTTAGAGACTTATCTTGCGAATGCAGCAGTTGACAGAACTGTAGTTCAGAGATGATTCTGTCTGATGGAAGCAGTACACAGCCACTACATGGATAGATACAAGTTGTGTGGGTTGCCTGGCATCAATTTTAATATATGTATGTGAGTAGGAGTAAGGTGTCAGTCCCTAGGGCATTAGGTTGTCAGTGAATGTGGTATGCGTTGTCTCTTAGCCAAATCCAGGGTGTAATGGGCATGCCTATGCCTACCTACAGGGACATCATCAGGGGGTTCCTCCTTCAAGTCCTCCTGTGACTATGGCTGTGGTGACCTAGGCACTGGTCGGGAGCTGTGTATCCCTTCCCTTTTCAGATATTGCTGCAGCTGTTTCCACAGGATCATATTGTGTAGCACAGCGCATACTGTGAACATATGTGCACATGTGGCTGGTGAGTAATGCAGGGCTCCGTCAGATATATCAAGGCACCAGAACTGTCATTATGGTGTTCTTCTATGGATGTGTGTGCAT
Source organism: Protopterus annectens (assembly GCF_019279795.1). Classification (NCBI taxonomy): domain Eukaryota; kingdom Metazoa; phylum Chordata; order Ceratodontiformes; family Protopteridae; genus Protopterus; species Protopterus annectens. Next base: position 660,062,987 of record NC_056751.1, read on the forward strand.
TTCTGATGGGTCTCATTATCCACGGTTCCAGGGCATAGCCAGCATCCCCCAGTAAATGGCCACATGAGATGTCCCCCCCCAGCAAACATCTGCTACAGCTGTGATGCATGCCAGATAAGGGAGTCATGATAACTGCCAGGGCTGCCAGCATACACATTCACGATAATGCTCTGGGCATTGCACATGACTTGACATTTGATGGAGTGGTGCCCCTTGCGGTTGATGCAGATTGTACCTTCTTGACCGGGTAGTGCCTTGATGTGTACATGAGTGCAATCTATGGCACCCAGTACTTCAGGATAGTGTGCTACATGGTAGAAGTGTTGCATATTTCTGGTCCTCACCTCAGTGGTGAGGGGAAAAAATGAGCCTACTGGCATGTGGTAGCATGGCATCCAGGAACTGGTGGAGTACCCTGCATGCTGATGGCTGTGAGATCCCCATGCAATTGGTCTTTAGAAAGTACCTGTAGCTAGTAGCCTAAGGGCTACACATAACTTTGTTTCCACTAAGATGAGTTTCCCACTGTTGGCTGTGGGTCTTAGTTGAGGGTGGCAGAGCTCAGTGAGTTCTTGTAGTATGTCCCTGTCCACCCTGTAGTACTCTACAATCTCCTACTCATGCAGTACCTGGAAGGTTACCCCTGAGCCTGAACACTCTTTGTCTTCTCTGTCTAGTCCTATTGTCAGCAGCAGCAGCACTGACTTCAGCATCCAGTGCATACAGGTGTAGCAGTCCTGCAGCAGCCCCTAGCATTCTCTCACTTAAAATTCTCAAGTCTGTACACCAATGGTCCAAAGTATTGGGGAAAATTAGAATGTTGGGTATATGCATACTTTAAAGAGCTCTGATGTGTGTGCAGAATGTGTGATTGACTAACTATGATGCATTCTACCTGCCTACAATATAACTAACATCATTTCATCACCCTATTGTAGCTTAAACAAGGATCAAAGCTAATTAAATACCTTTTTTTTCAGAGTTGCTCAGCACAGTGGCACTCCGTGCAAGCATTTGCGTGATAGGTAGACAAAGCCTGGAAGTTAGTGGACATACCCCCCTGAAAGGACATGCTCCAACACATGCTCCTAAGCTGAAATGAGTTTAGAAGTCAGTAGACACACCCCCTCAGTGTCAGCTACATCTTGTGTAAACCGCAACATGGGTCTAAGACTACATGAAGGGGATATGCGAACATGATTACTCCTTTCTGCTAATAAGTAACTCCACCTCATTTGCATAGGTAAATGTGCTCACAGCTTGGAAACTACACACTTTATAGCTCAAGCATGTTAGCAACAGCACCAATGAACCATTGTAGGGACTCCACACATGGTCATGTAATACATTTCTGTCACATAATATTAATTCTTTTCCCATAAAGCATGTTTTTGCACTGCGGCATGATGAGCAAACATGCCATGATTATTAAAAAAATGAATTAAACTTATTTTCTTTAGTTGTTCTTACATACAGAATAATACTTTCACTCGTATATGTATGTGATATGACAATACGGTTCATATATCTACATGTTTAGAAGCCTTCTGTCTGTCTACACACCTGTACACAGAGTGCTTCTGTGTACACTACAGACACTGACACAGGGTCTAAGCAGATGCTTATCTGCTTGCTGGATCTCTTTAACTGTCTCATTTGCATGAGATTCACCTACTTATGAGGTGATTTGCATGCCACAGAACTTTCCATGTTAGAGCGTGCATGCATGCTCAGCAGCGCTTACTGAATCTAAACATGTTTGATCTAGTGTAAGTAGCACTGCACAATGCCTACATGGGAAAAGAAACATGTAGGCTTTATTAAATCCCCCCCCCCTATGACTTAGGGAAAAAATTAGACTTATGTTATTCCTGTGTGTGGCAAATAGGCTGCTTCTTTGTAACTCTCAACCTAGACAAAGCCTCATGCTTTTAACTAGAATCTACATCTTACATGTATTAGTCATACTAACAGCATTCTCCTCTACCTATTCAACATGTTTCCATCTTCACAGCCCTCTCATACCACAAGCCTGACTTTCAACCTTCACTTTTCTTCATCTCTACTCTTATTGCCTATCACTTCACTACACTCATAACCACCACTTCTAGCTATACAACGGGAACTTAATTACTCTTGTACATACATATCTCTGCTTAAGGAGTAGCAATCACTGCTTTAAGACTCAACCTTTCATGTTTCCTTATTATTGTCAGCTAAGCAAGCTACCTCTACTTTATAGACAACTTGTTCAGACATTTCCATAAAAGCCATTCAACAAGCTCATTCAACATTCCTGTAGATTTGTTGTCTATTCAGTTAGTCATTATTTGCTACCAGTTTCTTTTTTATCTTTTTTATACTATTAATCAACTTACCACATTGTTTTTATGGTTATCTTTTTTACATGTTCAAAGTTATTAAAAAGAAATTTGAGAAAAATTCCCATACAGTACCCTTCCACTTCCTCTGCTATACGAAACTGTCTAAATATATATCCCACAATTCAGAAGTTCTTAAATACCAAATTAAACTCTCATCTTACCTTAGAAAATACCTAAGCTCAGTACTTTGTTTTCATAATACAGTATTTTATTAGTATATGTAGTAATACATGGAAGAAGCACAAACAGGAAATAGTAAACAAAAGAGGTATCATCATGAATTATATTTCTGCATATTAAATTATTATATGCAACTGAACAACATGCTATACATCTAAAAATGTAATATCTCCCTGTACCCCCAGATTTATTCAAAAGATATTGTGCTGAAACATTAACATGGATGAACATTTAATAAATATGCAAACTGTAATAAGAACAGTGAATAACCTGTGGAATAATGAGTCCATATGTATTTTAGCTAAGCTCAAAACCTTACTGTCTAAAAGACAGGAGATTTAGAAGCTGCCTCTGTCCATTAGTAGTACAGGGGGCAACCCTGGGGTAAATTGTCTGTTTCCCATCCATAGATCTAAGCTGTGCTTGAATATGGACAGGGATGAACTTTGTTTTATATGGATGAGGAGTCTGTACATTAGCCTTGTACAATCATCCCCACCTGTGATTTCTGGTTACCTGGCAAGATAAAAAAATATCTACACAACTGCTCAAAGTATCTGGTTTCCTGCATGGGGGAAAACTTAACTGCTGCAGTCTGGACTGTCTAATCTAAACCACAGCATTTGTATTAAGACCTTCATAGTGCTACCAGTTATGGACATTTACTACCACTAGATATGACCTCTACTGCTGCTTCTACCATGACCAACACATCCACTCAACTTTGGGTACCCTGCTCCATCTCACCAATGATCTAGACAATGACTCTGACAGCCTTAAGGCTCATGGGTAGAACAGACTGGAAAACCTATACACTGAGCAGGTGCACAGCACCTAACACAGAGTGCATAGCAGCTGCTTTGATCAGAAGTGCTATGGCAGCAGCAGTGGCTTTTCATTACAATAAAAGAAAATAAACAGCAGAAAAACTCCCTTAACTGAATGACACCACAAATGACTGCTTAATTCACCTTTTGGTAAGGTCAGCAATGCTTTAATTCACAGCTCTTAGCAGATGTTTTTTTTCTCGTTTGCTAATTCTGAAATATATTTCTGCTGTGTCAGTTACCAAGGAAAAGATATTCAGAGCCCACCTGATAAATGTAACATTATTATTTATTCATACATATAGTTTAAATGGGTATTTCAAGCTTCTTAAAAATAGTGTGATTATTTTAACAACACCCAGAAGTTCAAAACTCACTATTATACTTAAAAAGTGTAGGGGAGGCAAGCCTCATGTGCTGTCCACTATGGGGAACTACACCCCCTATATCCCTGGTATTTATATATCTATGATCATTACATCTCAGAAAAGATGGAATACTCTTGAGTTACAGCAATCTTGGACTTATTATACATTTGCATGGTTTTGATGACTTTACATTTGGGCCTTGAGCATACAATGGGAACTCTTTAGAAGATTGTGGAATACACATTCAGGGGAAAAATGGTTGCAGGTGTTATGTGTTTTTTTTTACTTTATTTTCCAGTTTCTTCTCCTTTTATTGTGCTTTCTCTACCTTATTCAGTTTTATTTTATCTTCTCATTTCGACATGGTATGCATTTCATAGCAGTATCATAAATAAAAAAGAACACAACGTTCTGTCATGTTTTAATCTGCACTGTCACATGGCTATTGAAGCAATAGCTTTGTGGTTTTAAATTATTTACATCTGTTAAAAAGCACCTGAAATCCAGATGGCCCTTTATTATTTTGATAACAAAAACTGGACTTCAGAAATCCTGGGCAATGACCATTTCATAAAACTGATAAGGTTTCATGTCCACATGTACTTCATCATATCATATGAGATGTCAAAACCCCTCTCATTATGCAGGCAGCTAAACACATTAGCTAATGATTAATTAACAAAAAGTCAAATGCACTGAAAGGTTGGCCATTGCCCTAAAATATAACAGGCTGTATAGCAGCAGTGGGTTTCATACTGTTCTTATGACTCTAAATGTGCTCCAGGAAGCTCACTCCAATAAATAAATGTTATGCTGTTTACCAAATGCACACCAGACAGTAACTGCACACATACAAGCACTTAATGTCACATACATACATTGTTTGCTTACTTCAGAGAATGAACATGAAGACTGTAATACGTGCATTTAGCATTTTAAATTTACATTTATTCAAACAATGTTGAAAATCAGGAGCAATCTAAATAATGCCTTTAATCCAAGCTGCATTACACATTATGCTTGACTTTTACCTCAGAAAATGTAACATAATTATGCAGGAGGGACTGTTAGTACTGACATGTCAAAGTATAGCAGCAGTAAGCAATTTGTTTTAGAAGACTGAGGAAGTGCGGGAAGATTATATAAATATTAATATAAAATATATGATTGCAGTTCACTTCGTCAACACTTGCTGGTGCGAAACAGGTGAACAGCTAAAGGTGTTGAGCGAATGGTTGTTTTGGCAATTTCTCTTGTGAGTGACTTTTGAGTACTCAACAGAGCAAAGGGGTGGGTCTGTGAGTTTTTGTACGAGACTGTACATTTTAGGGATGGGGAAGGGGAAAGCTTTAGCATCTGAGTGCAATAATGAGTGTTTTAGGGTCAGGTAAGGGGATAAATTGAGTGCTCATGTTTGTGGATGTGTGTGTGTGGTGACTGTCAGAGATGTCTTATACAGCAGAAGTGTTATGGAAAGTGCTTTTAGAAGCTAAGCTGTATGTTAATTTTGGTGGCAGGGCCAGGGTTAGGATTAAAGTTATGGTTAACACACATTACTAAGGCAGACAGGTGACAAAGCACTACTACCATTCGGATAAATTAAGGCATAGTTTTTATGGTTATATGTTTGGCCATCGAATGGGCTACCCATCGAATGGCTGAACACTGAACAATGAGCAGCAAAAGTTCACTCAGCAAACTTTCATTTTATCAACAGAGTAAGTAACTACTTATCCACCACTCCCCCTGTCTTCATGGTAAGGGAAGATTAGGAACTGACCAAGGCAGAATCCTAGGTATTTGAACGTTGCCGTTATTTCTCTGGAATGGCTGTATAAGTCACAGATAAAGTCAGGTACTTGATGAATTTTCTGTATAGTTCTGAAAAGTATAGTTTTAGTTTTGGAGATGGTGAGAAGTTAGTTATGGTTTATTAGCCATAGATGAAGCTCATATAAATCAAACTGGAGTTGAGATTGAACGTTGGTGTGAAAGTGGCCTGAACGGTAAATGACCGTGTCATCAGCATAGAGAATGCGTGCAAGATGGAGAAGTCACATGGAAGTTTGCTAATGAATGTGGACAAGAGAACGGGGCAAGAATGGATTCTTGCAGTACTTTAGTAAAAGGGGAAACATGTGAACAAGACCAACAAGATAATTGTTGACTTCAGAAGGAACCATAGAAGGCAACCTCCACTCACAATTCACAGGGAAACAGTGGAGAGGTAAAAGCACCATGTTCTTAAGGGTACATATCACAGAGGACTTGTCATGATCCATAAACACAAATTCCATTGCCAAGTGGGGACAACAGCATCTCCATTTTCTATGAAGAATAAGAAGAGTAAACCTTTCATCTTCTGTTTTCATGACCTCCTACAGGGGCACTATAGATAGCATCTTGTCACACAGTCTTTCGGTATGGTATGGTATGGAAACTGCTCTACTTTGGATCAGAAGTCTCCCCAAAGGGTGGTGAAAGGGGCTGAGGAAATTATTAGGATCACTCTTCCATCTATTCTGGACCTATAGTTGTCTTGATGTTTCATCAGAGCCACTAAAATAGTCAGGGACTTCACACACTCTATCCATTAACTGTTTTCCTTCCTATCATCTGGCAAGCACTATCGCAGTATGAAGTGCAAAACTGCCAGCTTCTGGATATCTATGTTGATGAGAACTCATGTTTTTCTCATATTTTGGAGCAATAAACCAACCAATGCAAAATTAACCTTCTTGTACAATACTGATAACTGTTGGAATTCTGTGCAATAATGTACTGCTTCAGAATCATAAAATGTTTTGGAGTATGGTTTGCTGTGATGTAGTAATGTCTGTAGTAAACTTCTTGTGATGTTTTCCACATTGAGTCCAGATAAATGAAATGTTGCTCAATTTGCACTGCTGTGTGAAGTCTGAATGACAATAATGTTTACTTTGACTTTAAAATTCTGATTGAGAGCATTCTATTTTAACTCTAAAGTGTCTGTTAGTGCAGAAGATTTTAAACCAGGGAGTGGTGTCTGAATTTAATTCAGTTTTGATTAGTTTGCTTTGGAGAAGATAGCAGTCAATGAGTCCAAAAGATCTATAACTAGGGCACCTGTAAGAAGGCCTCTATTAGCATTTTGCAGGGTGTCAGCCATAATGGACCAGAGGTCCATCATAGCCCTTCACCCAGGCCAGATTTCATGCTGTTTGGAGGAAAACTGGTGGTACTGCAGGATATAGAGACAGAGTTGAGTACAGACAATCTTTTCTAGATGTTTGCCCAGAGTTGGGAGGATGGGTATTTGATGAAAGTTTACTGTATCTTCTGGGTTAGTTCGTTTTGGGAGAGAGATAGCAGTTTTCAAATTTGTAGCATGATGTTTTGTAAGAAACATAAATTACATATGTAGGTGAAGAGATAGATGATCTCTGTTGTGATATATGAACCAGTGGTTTATGTTGTCAGATCTAGAAGGGGTGTCTGTGAGAATATTTTCAACTAGAATAGTGACTTCATTGGGATATATGTATTTGAAATGGAAGGGGGATGAATGGATGTGAGATGGAAAATGCATAAACTGCAGGAGGTATGGAAGTTATTGATGGGAAATTGCTAAATTCTTTAAGGAAATCTCCTAGATAAGTTGTTGCTGTGTCACATTGAATTGTGCTTGTAGAGATAGTGCCATGAGTTTTTTTACTTCTTTCCAAAATGTTTTGGTGGTACACAAGAAAACAATTTATTTATTTGTTTTGAGATTTGTTTTTGTTGTGCCTTTGGATGGACTTCTTGTCTAGGTTGTAATTTCTTTCTTCTGTGAACACAGCAACTATACCTGGAATGCAGAAATATGTTTCAAGCAAACTGCAATTGGTCTGCCTGGTAATAGCAGCATTTTTTAATCTTTCCAGGCTCAAGAAACTACTGAAGTTGTAAAAATGCAGTTAGGTGATTCTTTAAGGTTAACCTAAGTGAGTAAACAGATTCATTATTATGTAAATGTGAACTTTGTTTTATCTGTGTCTATGGTCTATTTGGAAAAGAAATAAAGAATGCAGCTGATTCTACAAATAGAAAAGATGAAGATATTAGATTGAAGCTTGGACATGTGAGTTCTCAACATTTGTGTCTCTTTTCATGGAAATACAAACATGTTTTGCTTAAGATTCAATATATTTTTAAAATTAACAGGAGAAAGTCTAGGTGTAGCTAGATGTCTTTCTTTGTTGCAATCTATATGTTTAGGGTGATTATTTTCTGCATCCTTGTATAAATTCAGGTCTATCTGACAGGTATCCATTTGAAATATCAGGACCCACTAAAGTGAGTCCAGAAACAGGGAGACTAAATGGCCAGAAAAGCAGATTTAAATATATCAAGTCTGAGATGACCATTTCCCACAATATTCCCTTTTATCTGAGGTATGACAATCTTGGAGCTGGCATATATAACTTTAGAAGGTGTGGGTGTGTGAATGGGCTTGCATGCATCCCTGCAAAACAGAAGTTTAAAGGAAAAGAACAATGTTCAAGATTCACTTTTTTCCTGGATTTTCAGTATTTTATCCAGCAATTTGGCATTTTGATTGCCAATATTTCTATAGGGAACATGTTGATATCTACCTTGAACTGGTCGGACTGTTCAGTGACACATTACCATTTGTGTTTATATTTGGCTTAAAATAACTTTATTAGCAAGAGTGAAACAGTAACTTAAGAGTTCTGGAGCCTGACAATCTGGGGTGGTGGCAGTTTACAAGAGTGAACTAGAACAGAATTCTGTAGGAGGATATTACCTGTCTTCCATAGTATGTGTGTATATAGGTGAATGTAAACATATTTTGAAAGTACAGATACTGTGGGCAAGTGAGCATGGAAAAGTACTGATAATAGTGGTGATAAAGGGATCAGAAGACCTAAGTCAAATACTCTGCTTATAACCCCTGTCTACTAGTCATCCTTTTACACTACTTCAGTTAAGAACTGGCAGACCTTCTGTATAAAGTTCTTTTTCACTTTTCAAAGTTCAATATTTACATAGATCACAAAAAGTACTGTTGAGATAGTCTAACATATTGCATCACTGACTATTCCCCAGCTTTCTGTGTCTGTTGGAACAATATTCTACAAATCCCATATAGAAAATCCACAACTTAGTAACCTTTATCCATTTTCTGCTTAACATTTTTTTTGCATTTTCAGAGACTAGACTTGATCTTCCCCCTGATAATTCACAAATGTAAGAATGTTCTTTCAACCAACATCTCAGAATCTCTACTTTTAAATGAATTTTCTACAGAGGCAAATGTGGATACTTCCAATCACAATTTCTAGGCAATTATGTGCCAGGGAGCACCATTCCCAGTGGCACAGCATGAGTGGATACTGGCACACTAACGGAAAGAAGTCTTGCTCATTTTATTTTTTTTTCTTCAAAGGCATTGACTAAACAAAGATAATATGGCATTTGTAAGAAAGCATGTATATCATCTTTGTTTAGGCAAAGCGAAGCAGGACAGTCAAATGACACTGACTTCATAAAGCATTTCTCACAGGATTTATTTTCAAATATCACTCTGGAAATAAATGACTGCTCTTAAAGGGAACCTCCAGGTAGTTTAGTTGGAATGCTTATAAACTAAGGTCTGCAGTCTTTTATTGGCTATGTAAGAGGAAACTGTATATTTCCCCAAGTGATCCCTTCAGTAATTTCTCCAAATATGCACAAGCACCAAAATGAAGCATTTCTCAGAGAGATCCCTTCAGTAGTTTGTCCAAGTATGAACAAACACAAAAATTCAACAATTGCCTCAATGATCCCTTCAGCAGTTTGAGCAACTATGCACAAGCACTAAAATGAAACATATCACCAAGTGATTCCTTCAGTAGTTTGACCAAGTATACACAAGCACCAAGATGAAAACTTCCCCACTGATCCCTTCAGTCAAGTATGCATAAGCACCCTATAAAAATGAAACATTTCCCCCAATGATCCCTTCAGTAGTTTGATCAAAGTATACACAAGCACCTCACTGACACCAAAATAAAACATTTGCCCAAACTCCCCTTCAGAGTTTTGACCAAGTATGTACAATCACTAAAATGAAACATTTCCCTATCAATCCCTTTGAAAGTGTGTCCAAGCCTGCACAAGCTCCGCAATTAAACATTTCCCCAGCAATCTCTTCAGTAGTTTTACTAGGAATGCACAAGCATCAAAATGAAATATTTCTCAGTGTGATCCTTTCAGCAGTCTGACCAAGTATGCACAAACACTTCACTGATACCAAAATGGAACACTCCCTCCAGTGATATATTCAGTAGTTTCTACAAATATGCACAAGCACCAGAATGACCACAGTCATTTCAGTATTTTCCATGTCTGCACAAGCTCTTCACTGACATGAAAATGAAACATTTCCCCCCACAGTCATTTCAGTATTTTCCATGTCTGCACAAGCTCTTCACTAACATGAAAATGAAGCATTTCCCCCAACAACCCCTTCAGTATTGTCCACGTACGCAGAAGTACTAAAACACAATACAAATGTTAAGTAAAGACAATGACTGCACCTCCTTTTAAAATGTATGACAATATTTATTCCCTTTTTAGCCTTTCCCTCATAACTCCAAATTCTTGCGGCAAATTACTGTTTACTGGAGTAAGTTTAGGGACATTTACACATTTAGTATGCAGATTAGGTTCTTCTAAATTCATCTCTATGATATGAAAATGTGTAATGCCCCTTATCTGCGTATTAGCTGTCCCATTTTTGCTTATGACTTAAGCATGTTAAGCTTTTTCAGTAGGAAAGCATGTTTAACAAAATGCCTCTGCATTTTCATAGTTATCCTGAAGGATGGGCATCAAAAATGTGAAAGGCTGTACTATGAAAACTGGCATATAATTCAGCTTGGTTTCCTCTCTGAAATCACAGGTAGGCATTTATGTACCACTGAATCTTGTGTAATACACAAGTGTCACCAGTGCATTGTCAGGTTAAAAATGTAGTAATGGTTTGCTTGTGTGTTTTACCTTTTACCTGCTGATGTAATTTGAGTGTAAGGTGATGATAAACTGAAGCATGTTTGCAGACTTGTAAATCAGCAGCTGACTTGTTTGTGTGAGGCATTGCTACAGCAAATGATGACTGGCTTGTTCTGGTTGTGTGTTGCTTCTATAAATAAATGAAAATAAAAAAACGTAAGCTGTTTATTTTTTCTTGGCTTCAGCAATGTAATATGGTTCATTATGGATTAGAGTTCATACAACATAGACCAGTGGTGTGGCACTTTAATTCATACACCATGGATCGCCTTACAGTTAGGCAGAGACAAAGCCATAATACTTAGAAACAAAATAATTTATTTTTTTGAATAAGTATTTCAGCATTAATCAGGGACTTATGTTATTTAAAGCCATGGTAGATGTATTGCCAGTAACAGGCTAATCTTAAACACAGCTGCATAGAAGAAAAAAATTTTACACCATACAAATCACTGACATCATTTTAGGTACATTGTTCAATCATACACACAAACACACATGCACACCGATGTGCACATGCATGTGCACACACACACACACACACACACACACACACACACTTACCTGCAGATACACATTTCTATGGCAGCTACCTCACACAGGAGAAAGATTGAAAGAATGTTTGGTAGTTTGATCAGCCAGCAAACGTGTTAGAGCTTTGAGGTTATGTGGTCATTTTATGTTATATTTGCAAACCAGAGAAAGTTTATTTAATCAGATAAAAGGTTATACAACTCCACGAAAATGCACATACATACTGTACATCATGCAAAGTGTTTAAACAATAGCTATTTAGAATGTATAGTATACCACCAGACCAATGGCCAGTCATTCAGAAGAACTATTTATTATATCAAAGTGATAAAAACTCATGAAATTCTCAGTGCCTTGGCCTTGACAGCATTTACAGAGTATAAAATCTCATTGAATAAACATGCCTTATATACAATCATATTAATTACACTCATCACATTAATCAATCACTAATACAATTACAACAATATTCTCCAGTTGCACTCCATGTTTAACCCCTTAGGGGCCAATGTGTCAAACTTTAGATTATAAATTGATTCCTTCTGAAGCAATTTATATTTTATACTAATCTCATCAAATGGTCCAACACCTAATTGTTCCAAAATAGTTGCCTGAAGTCCATCCACAATACCATTATGAAACGTTTTAAAATATAAGGCCACTGGACTCTCTAATCTACATTTTTTTATATCCTTAACATGCTCTCTTTTTAGTATACTAAAAGTCCTTTTGCTCTCACCAAAATAAAATTTCCCACATGGACATCTAAGTGCACAGACTACTCCTACACCATCACACCTATAATTCCCCCAAACTTCATATTTAAATCTTGAGGAAACTTTCAACCACAAAACCAAAACATGAACATCTTCTGCAATCAGCAGTACCCCTCAAAATTATCCCCCTATTACACTCCTCCAAGGGTACAACAAATTTTCCATGAACAAAATATCTCCTATACTCCTACCCTGTTTATATGAAATACGTGACACATGAATGAGAGAAATAGTATCAAGAATGGATTCAAACTGTGTTCTAAACACTAATTTAAGATGCTAAAGGAATACCACACTTACTATCTTCTCAGACTTGCATCTAACTAATGGTTATTACTAATAGGTTCATATGTTCATAGGTAGATACTAGGCTATCTGCCCTAGGGCATTTATAAGCCTAGCCAGAGTGTATTTGGCTTCTGCCTCCCTATTAGATTAGCCTACTGTGCCTCTGTAAAGTAGGTCACAGAAGGTACCCTTTTAAGATTAGTTTACTGTGCCTCTGTCTAGCAGGGACACAGAAGAGATCCCAGGGGTGAATTTGCGATTTCCCATCCACGTGTCCAGATTTCGCTTGAAGAGGGTCAGTGAGGGGCTATGTCTAACATGAATTGGGATTCTATTCCAGAGTGAGGGGAGCCTCTGGGAAATGAATCTGTCCCTCCAGCATGTCCTATTTATTTTTGTGCTGAGGTTTAGGTCCCTAGAGCGTGTAGCTCTAAGGGACTTGGATTTTTTGAGGTGGAGCATGTCCATTAATTCTGGGTTTGACGTGGCTTTGTACGTCAGGCATAGATCGCCTCTGAGTAGGCGGTAAGCAACTGAGTAGAGCTGGGGTTTCTTTAGTCGAGCTGCATAGGACATCTGTTTGTAGCCTATGATCCTCTTGGTGATGTTCTTTTGGGGTCTCTCCAGTTGCTGCAGGTGTCGGGTAAGGTACATCCCAAAAGGGGCATTGTATTCAATTATGGGCCTGATGAGTGACGAGTAGAGGGGCACAATGACCTCTCTTGATCTAAATGCGAACCCTTTCATGATAAGGTGGGCTATATAGAAGGTCTTTCTAACCACTTTGGCAATGTGATTATCAAAGGAGAGATTACTATCTACGTTGGTCCTCAAATCTCTAATTACTTCTTCCGTACTTAATGGATTACCACCTATGTGGTAATTTGTGGGCACCTTGTTTTTCCCAAAGGGGATGACTATGCACTTTTTAGCATTTAGCTTGAGGCCGTGGCTCTGGCACCAAGCATCCGTCTCTGTGAGACCCTTTTGGAGAATGCTTGTGTCAGCTGGAGATTCGGTTATGGCCCCCAGTTTGCAGTCATCTGTGAACGTTGTCAGCCATAATCCCCCCGTGTTAGCCTGAACCTCAGAGAAGTATATACCAAACAAGAGAGGTCCCAGAACTGAGTCCTGTGGGACGCCACTTGTAACTGGTTTGGATTCAGACATGGCACCTGTGATTCTGACCATGTGGGTTCTATCTCTGAGCCAGTTTGCAACCCATCGTGTGATATAGGGGTTGATATTTAAGCTGGTAAGCTTATTTATGATGCCTGAGTGGGGTATTGTGTCGAAGGCTTTTGCGAGGTCCAGGTAGGCTGTGTGAACTACCTTGCCCTCATCTATGGCTTAGGTAACTGTTTCAAAGAAATCAACTAGGTTTAAGAGGCAAGATCTGCCCTTAACAAAGCCAAATTGGGTAGGGTCCAGTGTCTGGAGGCTCCTAAGGTCTTTGTTTATAAGTTCCATGATAATATTCTCCATAGCTTTACAGACTAGTCAGGCTTATGGGGCGATAGTTTCCGGGGTCCGTTGTGGCACCACCTTTGTGGAGTGGGAACACTGTAGCTGTACGCCATTCTTTGGGTACATATCCTGTAGTAAGGCTAAGTTTGAACAGTGATTTAATGTGAGGGTTCAGTTTTTCTTGGAGCTCATATAAGACACAGCCTGGGGCACCGTCCGGTCCCATAGATGCTGTGTTTTTTGCTTTGGAGAGGGCAGCTTTCACCTGTGCATCTGTGATGTCAGGGAGGTTACATTCAGTTGGGATAGGCATTTGCTCCTTTGGGGGAGGGGGTTTGCGTTGAATCTGTCTGCCAGGATGTTGGCTATGTCTGTAGGTTCTGTATATTTTGTACCGTTATGCAACAATTCAGAGCATATCTGGGAGTTTCCGCCCATGTTCCTGATATAACTAAAGAAGGCCTTGTGATTATCTTTAGTGTCTAGGGCAATTTTTCTTTCGAAACTGGCCTTTGATGATTTTATGAGGGATCGAAGTTTCTTGCTAATACTGATCAGAGATGCCTTCCCATTTTGGGATTTTGCTCTGTCATGTAGTAGCTTCCTCCTTCTGTTGTATAGCTTATTTATGGCTGGGATCCACCAGACCGGTCTCCTGTTTTTGGAGGAGTGAGTCTTGGTTTTATTTGGGATAGCACGATCTATGCATTCCTGCAGGTGCTCATAGAATGCATTTGTAAAGGATTCTGCGGATTGGGCTGTATTATCCTCTGGCCCAGGGGCTTTGAAGGATTCCACCTCAGTCTTGAGAAGTGCAAAGTTGGCTTTTGAGAAATTCTTTACAGTGATTTCCTTGGCTGGGGGTGGGGACGGGATATGGATGTCCAGGGAAATTTGTTTATGGTCTGATCTTACCAATGAGGGGTTTACCTCTGGTGTGGAACATAGAGTCCCCGTGTTGGTGATGACCAGGTCCAATATGTTGTTCCCTTTTGTGGGAGTGCTGACCAGTTGTTCCATTGCGTTAGAGTTTATAAATTCACGGAATCATTGGGCAAGGGTGTTTGGGCTTGAATAGTTTTCCCAGTCAATGTTTGGGTAGTTGAAGTCACCCAATAATATAGTGTTTGGAGAGACCTTCTTATTCTCCAGTGTTCTCAGGAATGCCAAGTGGGGTTCCTGTAACAGGGAGGGAGGGTGTTCTGCAGCAGGCTACAAACTGAAAGGCAGTTTTGCCCACTGTTAGTTGCACATGGATGGTTTCTGATGCTTCGTGCAGTGCCACTAACCTGGAGGTGTAGGTATCTTTGATGAATATAGATACTCCCCCTCCTTTTGTGCTTCGGTCTGAGTTTTGGGGCCGAAACGCATGGTATGAGTTATAACCTGGTAGTGCTGGGGTGCTCTCAGGAGCCTTGAACCAGGTTTCTGTTACTGCACAGACATCAATTTTCTCCATACTGAGGAGAGCCTCGAGTGCGTGCATCTTGAGGTTTAGACTTCTGGCATTGAGTAGCATTACCTTTAGTTTTTTTATCCTTGGGTTGTCTGTGGAGGTTGGTTTGTCCTTTGTGCCTTGCTTAAAAAAGGCACTATGGGGGTGGCAAGAGCCTTGGCCAGTATAGGAAAGCATAAGGGTGACAGGTGTAAGCCATCCCTAGCGAAGTAATGTGGCTTATCGAGCATGTCATCCCAGGCTGACAGACACTGGATCCCCTTTGAATGACACCAATACTTTAGCCAATTGTTGAAACTGCTCATTTTGTCTTTATACTGTGGCAACATTCTTGGTGAGGGCAAGATGCTACTCAAGGTCAGGGTCATACCAGCCTGGGCTACATGGTCAGAGAGCTCCTCTATGTCTCTTTTCATGTAGTCCAGGGAGGTACGTCTCAGGTCATTCACACCAGCATGGACAATGACGGAGTCATAGTTGTACTTGCTTTGGAGTGACCTGAGTGCTTGTGTTATGTGGCAGATCCTGGCACCCGACAGGCAGCTTACAGTGACCTTCTCCTTGTTCAGTCTGGTGAGCGGGACGTCAGAGTGCCAGACAATAATCAAAGAAAGTTTGTGCTTACCATGTACAGGTAATCTTTCATATGGTAATTGTGCTGTCCAAGGAAAAAACAGAAAGAAGTGGAAAGAAAGCTAATAAGCATCACGATGCAAGTAACAAATGGACAAGAGAAGAATGTCCTGCCTATATTCCCCAAAAGACGTATCTCACAATCAAGCTGGTTCACCAGTCCCCACCCCCAACACAATTTCTGTTGGACTGTGTCTCTTCTCAGCCACACATTTCACTATTTCTAGATATATCAAAAGTATGCAAGTATTAACACATAAGGATTTCTATAATGGCAGTAAATGCCTTATACATAGCATATCTGGAAATTGATCTTAGGACACACCCGTCCAGTCATCCACATCAGCACCAACATCAAGGAGTCTGTGTGAACCTTCTGTCAAGCTGTCATGCTCTCTGATAGTGGACACGAACTGCTCACTTTTAATGAGTTCTGGTTTGGTACCAGGCATCTGTTCTCCTGCTACAGCAGCTGCCCTCTTGCAGGCCGCTGTAATCATATTGGTGGCAGAACCACACCTCACACCTCATTATAGTTTCTGGCACAGCTGCCAACTGCTTTTATGTCAGTGACCACCTGCTGCCATATGCTTTTTCTGGCAGACATATCACCTCTGCCTCTGTCAAGCAGAAAGGTATCCATGGTGGCATAAGGCCTTGATGATGACTTTGTTGTCTGCATCACTGAAGGAAGGACCCATGGTGACATAAGGCTTGGATGATGACCTTGTTCTCTACATCATTGAATGGTGACTTGTGTGGAACAAATGGTTTGGGTGCCATAATCCTTTATGCCATGAAGCAGAAGAGAAAATGAAACACATTTGTAACACATAGAGAAATTATTCTCCTCATAAAATCTGTGCACCCATCCTCAACACAAAACAACTGAACACACAATGCTCATTTCAGACAGCAAACAAGCTAAGGGACACCTCCGGGCCTAACAAAAAAAAAAAAAAAAAAGAAAATTTGTAATGCATTAGCATTACATCCATTCTATTAATATTTCTGTAATGAGGACAGCACTTGTGCAACTGCCTACTGGATGGCAGCATTATGAATAAACAAGCAAAAATTCAAAGTAAAAACGTCAAGACAAATTACCTTAGTTTTTCCACTGTTGTGGTCACCACAAGACACTTGAGAAGCCTAACACCTCTGTTAGTTATACATGCACAACCCCTTGAAGTTGATAATAAACACAATATACTTGCCTGCAGTAACTGGTAAAATTCAAAGAGCATATGATATCACAGTACTGTGATGTAACCATACCATTCATTATCAAACTTTGAAAGCACAGCAAGAACAGACATGTCTGCAGTATACCAACAGTGAATGAGAAAAAATGCATACAGATATATTTTTTTCTTGCATATTAAAATACATTCCAAATATGAAAATGTAAGCATTTTATGAAGTGGGCAAACATATCTTATGAAATAGTGTAGTAATTTGTAGGACAACCTTCTCCAAGTAAATACCAGTAATGGTCTGTCTCTATCAAATCAGTCTCCCCTCCTTCCACGTACATAGGTGCACCATTGCCTTCATTTATCATAGTTCAGCCTCAGTGCACTGTGAAGATGCAAATGAGGTGTTAAGTCATTAGCATTCCCAAATACCAAAAATCTCACTTGGTGTAGAGGAGGTAAACATCAGGATGCACATGCAGGGAAGAGCAATGACAATTGTTGGCTTCTAATGGCTTGCAAGTATTAATGATTACTCTGACTACAACAAGCAACATTGAAGAAACTCCTCTCTCTTACGTGTGTGTCATGCAGAGAAGACTTAAAAAGTAGATGCACCTAGACAGCTATGAGAACAATCTTAACAATATTAATATTCTTTTAATAATAGCACACTGTCCATCCTGTACTTAAAATTGTTCTGCAATGCTAATCAGCTATATTACACAATGAAACAAAGATGCAAAGAAATGCCCATGATGTTGTATTTCTGTTGGTTAAGCTGAGGGGAAGATGCTCAATAAATCAAGAAAATAAATAGCTGGCAGCACTGGCAACCTTACATTAATACGGTATGGGCTATTATTAGTCTAAATTTGCTGTTAATATCACATTCAGAGTCATGTTCAAGTACATGATAAAGAACCATTTTATAATCTTTCTTTTGGTGAACCTCTAATTTTATGATCTCCTAAGTCAGATCTGTATGGTATGTACATTTTCTGATTCCTACTCTAAGCATATGCTGGTGACAAACAGGGATAAGAAAGCCAGCTGAGTTTGTGTTATTATTATAAATTGAAGGTTCATATCCTAGTGTGCTATTTGAGACAGTTAATGCATATTTCCTGAGCATATTATCAGGTTGTAACACACAGGGTAAGAAAACCTCTTAACCCTGCATTTTAATTATTATTCCTTAGATATTTGCTACTACTGATATTTTTTGTGTTCATCATTTGCAAGCATTTTGGCAAAGCACATTTTGGACTGGTTGTGTTTTGTGGCAGTGAATGAGAGCCCACTGCCCAAGGTAAAGATTGAAAAATTTAATTTTGCATGCCACCATTAGTGCATTTTAAAGTGGCACAGGTGTGCTTAGCTACAGCACTCTGAATAACAGTAAGAAAAAAAAATTCTACATCTCACCTAAGTATCATTGAAGCACATGAGGTAAATTAAATAAGTTTAAAGAAACAGGACAGATGATAGAGGGTTTGAATCCAGCTTGAAAATGTTTTTTATTTTTAACTGGAAATACAAAAACTATAGAAGAATAGTATGTTGTATATGAAAAACCTATGCTGAAATATGTGATAAATATTCCATATTTTACCTATAACTCATGTAAGTTGCCATTGCTATGGTGTTGCTGTTGTCTAGTCAGCTGTTGCACTCATTAATAATACTGTTGGCAAAGGATGTTATATTATATGGCAGGCTGTTCAGTATTATGACACAAAATTATTAACATGAGTACTTTGAATAGATATGTGACATACTGTGTAAACTCATTATCATACCTTGTCACAGTAGGAAGTATTTCTTCCCATCATACTTTGCATCCTGACTAATTGTATGTAGTCTGCCAAGCATGGTATGACCTGCTGTTATTGTCTGTATGCCCCCTTTCTGAGCCATTGACACTACATGGCATGCTGATGATGTGTAGGCCACCTGCTGCTTGTACTACCTAACACATTTGAAAATACAGCATGTGTCTTTTTAATCATATAACTGCTGACACATGGAAATATGTCATGTTTGCCCTTGTGTTTCATAGTGTGGTATATAAATTGTTATTTTTTTTGTTTTGTTTTTTGTTTTGCATTTGTAATTTGCATACTGTTTGGAAACATGCAAACAGGACTCACAGCTAAAGGAAAAAGGGAAAATTTGCATTGTCATAGTATTCATTAGCACAATCACGCCTGGAACTGTTGCAAAGTTTTTGTAATGAGTGAGTGATGTGCATCCAATGCATACCTCTCTCTGTGACACAAATGTAAATGCAGTGACTTTGGCCCTATAACAGAGTTGTTCTGTGGCTCAAATCCATAATGTGTGAAGGGAATGTGGAAATCATTACTCAAGATTTTTGACTTACATTCATCACAGCTTTATGTGCTGTTCTTTTTTCTGCTTCTTGTCTTCTGCAGCTGCTCACTGCTGAGTGGTGTGCAATCATGCTTATCTGCTTAAGGAGAACCGATCAAAACTTTATTTAGACAGCCTTAGTGTAAACAGGCGTAGCCAGTGATGCATGGATGTCAGCACAGTAGAATGTACGATGTGGACAACATCCCAGCTGCTATGCAACTGTCTCTGTGGCACAAGGTGCAAGTGCAGTGACTTTAGAAACAGAACACAGCTGTTCCAGGGTTCAAATGCAGGTAGCACTTATTTTACAAAGGATTTCAGAATGCCATTTCTCACAATGCTTTGATTAAGAAGTCAAAACTTCATACAAATGGCTATGGCTATGATAAATAGGTTGATTGCAAGAAGTGTATCAGCAATGCTTTGATGCGTACACTTCTCTAGGTAGCATATCTCATTAATAACTTACTTATGAAAGTCATTTGAGTCTGTGTTTAAGTTGTTTAAGCATGACAATTATGATAATTAATTAAAAACCCACTTGCATATCTATGATGGGCAGAGCAGTTTAGGTAAAATCATCTTGACTCCTCACATAGCCTAACTATGTATTTAGGACAGTATGTATAGTGAAGTATGTATGTATCATACCCCAACCTGTATTACCCAGCTCATGAAAGTCTAGCCATTTGAAATATATTTAAACAGTAATACTGCCTCTTACATGGAAATGCAGGTCCCATGAGTTTTTAAAGTCACACACATACAGGTCTATCTGAAGTATATCTCCATTCATACTGAATGCATTATATCAGTAATGACCATGACTGCAAAGGACTTCTCCTGTAGCATTGAGAAATAATAACCTGGCTTTATACATATGCTTTCTTTATTCCATAGGTTTGATTACCACCTTGTAAAACTAACTCTTTACAGTGTGCAGCTGACAACAAATTATGTCCCAAGTTATCCTATTTAACCTTGCAATCAACAAGGCTTGCAATGCAAGGCATTAAGCATGTCAGTGTTGACCACTGAAAAAAGTGGGAATAGGTTGAGCATCACACATGGCAATTCACACTGCCATGTTTCACACCTTTATTGCTGTTTGTTGAAATCTCTGTTTTATTGTCTAGCAATGGATTTCTTTGCTTTCCATTGTGTAAATATGGTTGACATGGTTGTGCATCTTTGCACACTAGCTGTTAAATGTGAGTTTGGAATTTGGCACCAATGCAGACATAGAGTTGTTGCTTGTCTTCTGCAGACACGGCTGATAAGGTAGATGATGGTGCTAAATTTAGAGCAGACAGATGAGATGTTGAGTAGTACAGAACTTTTGTGGCACTCCTTGTGATGTGCTACAGCTGTAGGCTGCTGCAGGGGGACTGACCTGGGTCTCAGTATAAGACTGAAGCTTGGAACAGGATTGCCAAAGCTGTCTCCAGTGCAACTGGTATCCCATGCACTAGAGAGAATGGTTGTCACCACTATAGTGACCTGAAATGGTGCAAGAAGGACCACCTTAGCTGATGGGAGGATGTGTAGCACTGCTGGTATCTTTCAGGTGTGTAAGTATACTGACCCATCCGCATTAAATTACACAGAATGCAGCACACAGTCAAGACTGGTATCCATTATGTTTTTATGTCTCATTCTCTTTTTCAGTACTGAACAGCTGCTGAAGACATTGCAGTGAACAGGGAGATGCACAAAGAAAGGTTAAATCACCCCATAGAGGCATGGAGTACATATGCATCATATCTTATTGTAAGCCTAATAACTATTGTAATTATATGCAATATGGTGATATTGATGTAAACAGTTGTATTTATGATATCACAGTAGTGTAATTGATTAATGGTATAACAGAATGAGACCTTCCCATTATATCTGGATGTTGCAAAGATGTATAGGCTGGATAATCATAAATATTAATGCAGTGAAATTATATAGTCATGTGACATGCTACTGATCTAATTCTCTCTTTTGCTGTCTCATTCCACCTTTTCTCTTTCATTTTTTTACATATTTTATATGGTTTATAAATGTTCTGTTGTCATATTTTTCTGCTTACAAAAAATGCTATGCAGCACAGAGAGGTAAACCAATCTTGCAGATCAGCCCACCATCCTTCCACAGGTTGCAGCACTGACACTCAGCACTTCAGGGTCCCAACCTGTCAGTGCTGCATGCAAAACCCCTGTCGTACCTACCCCATCTACATCGGGTATCCCTGCCCTGGCTGCTGGCGCACTGGTACCCCCCAAGAGTAGTAGTAGCAGAGGTAGTGATTTTGTCACTCAGCAAGGGCTGTCAGGGCTGGTAGAGGGTATCATGGGAAGGGCCTTCAGTGCCCAAATCAGCCATGTAGAAACGGTCCTTTGTCATATTGCCAAGATGATGCCATGTTGAGCACTAATACAGGAAACTGATATAGGAGACAGTGATAACAGTTCTGAGGGTGAGGACTAGATTCTCACTGTTGTCAGGCTTGACATGGTGTGCCTTTGATAACAACTACATTTCACCATTCATGGTGTCCCCTAACCTTTTGTGTCCATTACCATCTTTGTCAATCTTGCATGTCCTGCATGTCTGCACCTGCTTCTTCGTCTACCCTACCTACCTGCCTCTCACATTTCTAAACCCCTTCCCCAAAAGTCCTCTCTCTTTGAAAGTCCAAATTCAGGAATGTAAGTCTATAGCTATGCATTTATGTAGTGAAGAAGTGGATAGTTATGATTCTCTCCCACTACCTTCCTGAAATTCCTGCAAATTCCTCTATTCTCTCCCATGTGTACTCCCCTCTGCTTGCCCACCCCCATTTCATCACTTTTCAATCACCTCCTTTTTCACATATTTAATGTGGTCAAAAATATAATCACACACAACACACGGGCCATAAGAAAGCATTAACTTTTTGTCCTCAGTGTTTGTGAAGAGTTTGACAAAATGCACCTTTGGCTGGTGATGGCAAATGGATGTTCATGTCCTGTGACAAAATCTGTACAGTTATTGCCATCACTCGTGATAGTCAGGTTATCCTTGTGCAATGGTGCTTAAACATGTTGCGCTATAGGAGTACAGAATAAAGGCAATACTTGGCAAAATTTACTCTAATAGTTCTCTGTCTACTAGATACACCAAAATGCAACTTCCTCAGTGGAGTGTTTACATAAATCACTTGTCTAAAGCTTGATTTTTGGCCCGAGCATCGAGGGCTTGATTCCAGATGTATGTTACATTATTTCTTTCTGCAATGTTATACTTCTATGACATATTTAATTATGTGCATCTCAATTTTTATCCAGTTATGACCTTTAATGAACAGATTTTGAACAATATTGCAAATAAGCATTTGTAAAAACTTCCATGCCCATAAGGAAGAATTATTAAACCACCTTTATTCTACTCATATATTAATTATTTTGCTTCTCCTACAGTTTCTTGAACCACAGAGCCATCAGTTAATGATACAGAGCATAACAGATGAATAATGCGGACACGCCATAAAAATGTGGATTAATGACCCATAACAATAACCTCTGACATATATCTGTCTCTCTCACCCATTTATACTGTTGACTATTCATTAGGCTGATGGGTGTAAATTTCATATTATGGCATTTTCATCTGGTCATTACTTTTCTGAAGACTAATACCCACATCTTCCATTGGCTGAATAGGTTATCTCTGTCCCATCAATGGTGTGATTTAGACATGTGTGGAAGAAGATTTACTTTGTAGTGTGTTGAGATAATGCGCAAGTCTACAAACTTAATTTTGCATCTTGATAATGATTTGAATCCAGCATTAAGTGAAATTCTGCATGCCGGTTTTTAAGTCTTTTTCATGTGTATGTGTTATCCATGTATCTGTCTACTCACCTTTCTATTTTACCAGTTGTTCTCCTCAGCATTTCTGTGAGGTCTGGCAACAAGCAGGTGCACTATATGATGGTAAATGTTATTTAAAGTGTTATTTCAAAATGTGATAAGTTTTTGCCTTAGACCACATTGTCATTGTTAGCTTAACACAAATAGTACCACATCTGCTGTGCTATGTTAAAACAGACTTAGGGAAAGAAACTGTGGTGCAGTTACTCTTCCATATGTAACAGGCTGCTGGATATCATGTAAAGTATAAGGTAGACTACAGCTGATAAAAGTGTAATGAATATTGCTGCCTATCTAATGTTTTTATTGAACATGTTGTGAGGGCCTCTTACAATGTGTGATTGAAAGTTAGCACAGCAAGAGCTCCTCTGTGGTAAGCTACGATAATCATCCTAAATCTTATGCCTACTGCTAAAGGTTTGAATCCTGACATATGCTACACAGTAATGTAAACTTTCTCCATATTAATATTACTTTTATAAGTATATGCCACATCTGTTATCAACACAACACCATCCTCATATCAACATCGTGTTTCAAATTTCCTGCACCTCCTTCAACCAAATGTATCTGGATTTGTTAGTTATTGTCACTCCTACACCTTCTCTATCCCTAAATCAGTCCCTTTATGGTACAAAGTAGGACACATTCTGAATGAGGAAACAAGTAATACAGGCATATCTTAAAGATGTTTATAAATGTGCCATAACACAAACTCGTCTGTGTCTCTCCACCTCTGTGTCCCCTCATCACCTCTTGTCTCTCATCACATTTTAATGTAACATATTTAGTACAGTGATCTATGAAATGTTCATCTTATATCATTTGGCAACTGTCCTTACTGTGTGTAAGCATAATGCCCACCCTTCACAAGACATTCTGCCCTACACACATAAGGTATGTGTTGAGTCATAATAATTATTTCAAAATACATACCATACTTGTCATGTTTAACAAATTGCACACCCAATTAACTTGTGATTTCCCTTGAAGCATGGCTGATGTACAGTAGATATAAAAATTATTTCAGTAGGTATTGACACAATTTGGGCAATCAACATGTTTATGATAACCATTCCAATGTAGCCTTACAATCATGATCAAAAATACTAACGATAATGACATTCTGACACCTTTTGCAAAATGATCCACATGATGGACTCGAACACTGCTTCTGCTCTGCTTTTTCATTTAGCTTACTGAGCTTACAGCTTGTGCCATGGAGACAATTAAGTGACAAGTGGATTTCCTCTACCCAGTACCATGCAGAGTGCTGATGGCCGCTCCACTCCACTAAGTCTGATTGCACTACAGAAAGCTTAGCAAATTAAAGTTTTCACTTTTTTCCTTCAATGGTGAACCGAGTTTGCTCACTGCCTAATGTCATACAAATGGAGAAGACAAGCCCAGTAATACATTTTTTAATCAAACATTGGTCCTAATATATCAATGGTAACTCCAACATGCAAAGTGTATAGCTGCAATATGAAAACAGATTTTTTCTACATTTAATCACAATCGCAACATTTTCTCTCTGTTCTTTATTTGCACAAAGGTTGGCATGGAGCATCACTGAACACTGCTACTTCACATTCCAGGTTCAACACCTCAAAGTCTAATAATGCATGTGCTAATATTTTGCCAATGTCCGCGTAAATAAGTTTCTCAGTACTGCATTTTAGGAAGAGATTTTGAGCAAAGGTAAGTATTGTTACTGGATTGTATTACTACATGGAAATCTATTAATGCACTCAAGTGAACTGCAGTGACATATGTGGTTGACTGAACACTTCATGCTGGACAGTTATGTCTGCACTGCAGCATTTTCACTTGCAAATGATATACAACCACTTAGAGCCTTGGCTCACATACTTCATCATTACTTAGCCCTAATGCATTGGAACATTTGATGTCATCCTCTATAAAGTGCACTCTCACACTGTAGAAGTCAGATTTCTGAAGTAGTGCTTGTGCTAAGTACTGTGATCTTTACATTTTGTAACTAGAATGGTAGGGTTCTAATGTCACAACAGTCAACGTGTGTGTGTGTGTGTGTGTGTGTGTGTGTGTGTGTGTGTGTGTGTGTGTGTGTGTGTGTGCGCCTGTGCGTGCGTGTGTGTGTGTGCCTGTGTGTGTGTGTGTGTGTGTGTGTGTGTGTGTGTGTGTGTGTGTGTGTGTGTGTGTGTGTGTGTGTGATGGTGGGTCCATAGCATCATTGGAGGATCATTTAAACAGCTGTGCTCATTTGTCTCCCACTTGTGAGAAACATTTACATAGTCAGGTCAATTCCACATCCTCTTTTCATTCTGTCCACAAACACATTCTGTCTGCAACACAGACAGACCTCTCCTGTGGCAATTGACTATAATGCACGTGCATGTAGACTGTGTCATTAGATAGGTAAGGAGTTCAAATACATCAATGAGAGTCTTCCAACTGTGTATGTGAATGTAAATGCATGTAGGTGTGTCTTTCACCTCTTAGCATTGACAACATTTAGAATCCTATATGGCTGTAGAAGTCATTTTTGCACATACACCTCTTGTGCATGACACAGGTGATGTCATCCATTCTGAGCTACAGCATATCTCACATGCAGTCAGAATTCATCTGTGGTCATGCCTTTAATATACTTCCATGTAGACTGTGTCTGTAGATAGGTAGGTAGTTCAAATACAGGACTGGCTGTCTTCTATGACTATGTGTTTCTTCCTCTTAATTTACAGAACAGGCTGCAAATGCATATATGATGTGTATCTATGCAGTGTGCTTGTCTTGTGCAATCACTTTTTAGTGAAAACAAAACAATACACAATGGTGATGCCATCCATTGAAATGTGCATTATCACAGTTTTAAAATAAATTTTGAGTGGTGCTTTTGTTTCCGCAAACCTTCCTTAGCTTGTGATGTTAGGTATATAGGTCAAATCCCGGCATATCTACCTACAGTCAGTGTTCGTGTTATTAATAGTGTAGTTGGCCATATATGCTATGTTCACATGCAGATGTTGTTTCTTTTAAATTTCTTTTGGAAAGCTTATATTGAAGACTTATTTTGTCATTTAAATCGATTGTCGTTCCACACTAGCTGTAATGAGACCCCTACTGATGACATGAGGCGATGTTATGAATATTGTCTGAGTAAGGCATGTGTTCCTATACAGGTTTATATCCACACTGTACATAATTGTTGTTCTACCATCACAGTGACAACAGCAGGAAACCACAGGTATGTTTGGGTATACCTAGCATCAGGCATGTTGTCTGATGTGCAGAGAGATTATTTCTAAGTCATTTGTAAGACACATATTCCTTGATTCACGCACATGATGGGATGCTTTCACATAAGCACACATATGACAACTGGTGATGTACTTATACCACGCCGTAATCATTGATCCCACTAAGTGATTATTTTCTCAATTGTTAGGCAAGAGTTACAAACCAGAACTGAGTGACTGTAAACATCTGTGTCCTTAACTGTTCTGCAGGAATGGCATCACCTCCAATTCTACTGTATACATATAGAGTGCCAGAGGCTGCCTCCATTCATTTCATCACATAAAGTTATGGGCAAATAAAGTACAGCTGATTTAATGACTTCACATAGGTGGAGTTCAGCAGCAGTGATAACAGTTCCACTGTGGCATAGTTGATTAATAGCCATATTGTTAGTTGGTGGAGTTGTATGGCTGGATGTTCAATTCTAGCACAGGGAATAATTTTGTGCAAACATACTGTCATCACACAAAAACCATTACATCACATCAGTATTATCCCTTGATGTGTTGCATAAACATGTGAATATAGCTTTGGATTTCATGGCAATAGACATTTTTGTACCAGCATCATCATGATAGTTCTACTATGGCACATGCATTGAGCGCTGCAGTGTACTTGAACATGCTCCACTTCTTAGTTGTTATGTATACAAAAATTAAACCTTTCTTGACCAAGGACAATTGTTTCAGGACTCAATCACAATTGTATGCATATAAACATGCTCAATTAATTGCCATCAGTTTAACATGCTGATATGACAGTCATTATCAGGGATTCTTTCTTAATTCACACATTAATTTCAGTTATGTGTGCAATATCCATTGCTATCTCCTGTGGCAAATGCCAACAATGCACTTTTTTTTTGTACCAGCATCATCATGATAGTTCTACTATGGCACATGCATTGAGCGCTGCAGTGTACTTGAACATGCTCTTGCCATCAGTTTAACATGCTGATATGACAGTCATTATCAGGGATTCTTTCTTAATTCACACATTAATTTCAGTTATGTGTGCAATATCCATTGCTATCTCCTGTGGCAAATGCCAACAATGCACAACTCTGTGGAATAAATCATATCATAGTGTGGTGTTTGCATTTGTTCTTATCTGTCTCCACAATTACTATATCAGGCAGGTGTGCCTCAGGAAAGGATATTACATATGTCACACTCTGCTCCCATATTCATAATGTCACACACTCTTACATATGGGATGCATGACTATTAAAATAGGAAAGTTCATAATTCTCTTTAAGGGGATTCTCCTGCTATATGTGTTATGTCTATTTCTGTGGAATACACAGTTAATTCACAGATCAGTGGTAACACTGAGGCATGGGTTGATTCTTGCAAAAGGAGATTCTGGCTTCTGAGCCATTTGTATTTTCCAGCATGTTATATTGATGAAACACATGCTATGCAAATATCCTATAATGTATATACTGTCCTTGCTAACTGTCATCTCAAATCAGCATGTTAATGACATTCATATGTCATGTAATCCCCTCTGTAACAAAGTTAATTTGTGTAACTGTCAAATCCTACATTATCATGTCTGCTTTTATTTATATATATTTGCTCAGGAAGTATGTTAATTATTAGGACATACATACAGCACGATTTTATTATTACAACATTGTCTTTGTGACATAATTACCTTTAAATCAATTATTTTAGTACAATTGTGACATAAGTACCTTTAAATCAATTATTTTAGTAAAATTGTGACATAAGTACCTTTAAATCATTTAGTACAATTGTGAACATTTATCCTCCCCTCATACATATTTCTGTATACATCTCTTTAATGTCTGTGCATGTTGTCTACAGTACACTTTCTCCACCTGGTAACCTGTCTATTCTAGTCACCCTTGCTGTTTATCATCTGGCATCATTTCTGTATTTATATGTTTCATTTATGTGCTGATTAGACTCAATACATTTTTCTTCTCTGGTGTACCTTGTATTATTTCCCTATGTAGCTCTTTGTGCTAGCATTGTTGCTGGCCATGAAAATGTACTTGTATTCATGTAAGCATGCTGGGCAGCATACGCCTGCTATTCGCACTGCTGCTCATTATGCTAACACATAAACATTGTGTAGACCTACTGCAGGGCCTACATGATTGTTCACAAATTCCAAGGTGAAACTATTTAGTTCTTTTAGTGCATGCTATGTAGAGTATCCCTAGGGCCTAGTACCCAGTGCCCCCAACCAACGTTGTCTTTCTGTATTTTTTCTAAGTGCCTTTATGGCATGCTGTGCAAAGTATCACTGTTACATAATGCTCCTTTCAATATAAAATTGCAGGATTTCCTGATAGTCTAGGGAAGTGTGAAGGAATGATAGCCACCCTCCACACACACACACACACACACACACACACACACACACACACACACACACACACACACACACACACACACACACACAAACATTCATACGTACAAACACACATGTACCCCTACTTATCTCCTAACTCCCCTCCTTTGATCTCACAGACAGAGACTCAGACATAAACTGACACACACACACACACACACACACACACACACACACACACACACACACACACACACACACACACACACACACACACACCACATACTTCTTAGCTATCACTGAGTTTACAGCACATTGTCACTTTCTGTTTTTATAATTTTGCCCTTGCCCTCATAAATTATGGAACCTTAAAGTCAACAATGCCAAATATAAGAGTTCCATTCCTCTTAGTGTGTGCACCTTGCATACATTTAGGTAATATTCTCAAATATCCCTGGTGTCTGGCAGTGGTGCAGCTGACTAACATCTGAGGTGAGGGGGGTGCAAGGTTTGAATATTTTTAGTGACTTCAGTATACAGTATGCAGAGTATCCATGGTGGATAGTGCTCCTTCCAACTAAATACTGAAAGATTTCCTCATTAGTTTAGGGGAGAGTGGTGGTGTGAATGCACCCCCCTTACACACACACACACACACACACACACACACACACACACACACACACACACACACACACACACACACACACACACACACACACACACACACACACACACACACGCACACACACACACACACACACACAAACACATGCACCCACATGCACACAGACCCTATAATCCCCTAAATAATCCCCCTACCGAAACCTCCCAGGCAGACAAACACTCCCATAGAGAGTAACCAATGTAGCCTCACCCAGTCAAACATATACACACCCCCAACACTACCTGTCTGCTAAACTCCATGGCACTTACCTCTACAGCAATGGATGAACACACATCTGTGGCCGTTTTCATTAAATCAGGCAGCTGTGTTACTTGATGCAGCTAGAACTACTCAAATACAAAATTGCCTTACTGCAGGCACTACCAGGAGACGGCATGTGGCTTATTGACATATGTCTCTCACTCCAGGAATGTTTCATTAGCATTTAGTACCACAGCAGAGAGACCACCATCATAGTGCTGTATGTCTTTGTGCTAATGCACCATGATAGGGATGTCTCTGAATAAGGAAGTGTTACAGTGAGGTGGACATCTTGTGTACACCTTGCAGTAACCTTTCTGAATGTGTCCCATTGTCTTATAAAGCAGTTTTCTTCCTAAGGCAGTTTCCAGTTTCTCTGACAACTTACATTTAAAGATTTTAACTACATCCACTCATAACTTAATAAATGAAAATATAAATCTCTGGTAATTCTGGGTCTGGAGAATTGAAAAGAAAATAAACTCTGTATTTAATTTGGCTAATGGATTCATACAACATGAAATTTTATAAGTTCAATACTTGAAATTCTCATATTTGTAGTTGGGTATACATTTTTCAACCCAACAAATATTCTGCATTCAGAGTAAAAAAATAATCTTAGGAATAAGACATGGAAATGAAAAGTACTTTTGTTCATGACGAATAGTTAAAAAGACTATAATAAGAAAGTTAAAACCAACATAAAGAAACAACATTGAACTGTCAAATTTAACTTATTAATTTGACTATTTTGAATATTTTGTCTTAAATACATACAAAATTCTTCAAATACACGCATATTATTTATTTAACTTTTGTTGTTTGAGCAGGCACTCTGCATTCAATTAAAGTTTATTTGAAATTTTACAGTCAGTGCACATAATCTCCATCAGTGTAATAATATTTTCCTCACGAGGCTTGCCCAGCTGCCACACAGTACTAAATATGTCAGAGTGAATTCAGAATCATAAAGCTGGTCTATAATTTTTCCAGTTTTTAACATGCTACCTTAGAACTGCAGCAAACATGCTCTTTTAGAAGACCTCATAACTATGACACAATTTCTGATATCCAGAACAAAGTTATTTGCTTTGAATTGTCAAAAAAAAACATACTATTGAAAAGAAGCATCAGCATTTACATTTACTATTTTTATGTTTTTGTCAAGGAGGGTTCTGGATGTCTAGCAGGCAATCCTTATGCCCCTTCTAACCATTGCTCTTTAGCAAAATGTCCCCTTTAACCATAAGATGAGGTCATTAACAGCCCCTCCTACCTCCTGGCACAGACTTTACCCAGCAGATACAAAGTAAGTGCTAGAATGAGGAAGGAACAGATACTAGGTCTGCAATATGTAAAAGTTAATCCAAAAAATAGTACTTATTTCCTTATATTTTTAAGAAAGTGCAGAACCTAATTATGTACACATTTAACAATATAACTTTATACTCGGGAAGCAAAGACCTTATCAGTTCTGCCAAACATGTCAAATGTGTGAAGATGATTTATGAGACAGGAGGAAGCAAGGATGTCCTGCCAAGAGATGGATGGGTGGATTGTGTAGAAAAAGGCCCGTGACAGTCAGGCATGGCTGTTGAAGAATGTAGGGGACTGGTAATGAACTGAGACAGGTGGCAAGAGCTAAAGTGACACGTGACCCCATGTAGAAAAATGGGAAGAAGGATGTTGAAGATGATGATGATGATGATTAGCAACATAAACATTTTGTTGAAGGTATGCTTATGATATCTGCCTTAGTGTTACAGCTGGAGTAGAGAAAAAAAACATTTACACCCCATTAAACATCCAAACTTACCTTTCTACAGTTTTTCTGCTTTCCTTTTCCAGTATGTAGTTCTGCATGTCCATCATTCACTGAGGCAAGTAGGTTCAAGACACATCATATCTTCTCTTAAAATATATATTCTCACATAAGTAATGACTTTAATTCCATTCATCTACCATTCATGTTGATACCCACTCTGAAGTTCTGTGGCATTTTCCTTTTCACTTTGTCTCCATAGCTTTCTCTGAAAGTTCTTGGCTTCCATGGCATATTCCTTTACCTGCCATGTCTCTCATGCAGTACATACCAATACATTTCACCCTCCTGTTAGCATTCATCTGATTCTTTTTTGAATACTTCTTTATAACAGGATTTGCAAAACTCAGTACAATTCTATAAATGTTGTTAAACCAGAACACTATGCAGTGGAAAGGTAATGCTTGTACCCTAATTGTCATGTACTTGGCTACACATCTTGGCATTTAGGTAGATTTTTGCTAATACATGTTCACACTGCATGAGGTGCTCTATCCATGGAGTCTAGACACTACTCATACCCTTCTTCTCATCCACTGTTTCATGTACAACTCTACAGTATGTACTTCTTCTGTCTGTATGTTATACCCCAAAGTGAATTGCCATGCAATTTTTGGAGTAGGTCTCCTCTACCATCAGTGCACATGATTTGTGAGTTTCTAGAAGTCATCCTGAAACTTGTTTCAGTTACCGTGGCCGTAGTTAGATGCACTGAATTGATATCTGACTACCAGGTATCATGGGCTTTGTTTGCCTCCTGTGTTTCTGGGGTTTGAAAACTGAAAAGAAAATTATAAACTCTAAATTTAATTTGGCTAATGGATCCATACAATAGGATAGTTTATAAGTTCAGCACTTGAAATTCTCATATTTGCAGTCAGGTATACATTTTTCAACCAAACAAATAATTTGCATTCAGGGTAAAAAGAAAATCTTGGGAATAAGAAATAAAAATGATGAGTAGTTTTGTTCATGATGAATAGTCAGGAAGACTATAATATGAAAATTAAGACAAACATAAAGAAATAATATTGAACTGTCAAATTCATCTTGATTTGTGATACAAGTCCATCCTCAATATCATGGATAACTGCTAACAGATACACATTCCTACTTTTGCTCTACAGTCTTAAAGTGAAGCAAGCCCAATTCTAAAACATTACTTCTGTCATTATAAGTGGACTTAAGAGCTAATATGGCAGTAAGCCATGTTCTTGAATGATTAACTGATAATCTGATGTTTCATAGATGTTTTTGTACATTGCATTGTACTTTCAGCAACATATTTCCTATTTACTTATGTAATTCATAGCAAGAGACTTCATTGTCACTTCTCAGCCTTCCTGCTTGACCCATGTAGCATACTGAAAGAGATGAATTAACTTTTGGGTTAACGTCATAGGTTGAACATTTAAATTAATTTCACTATGTAAGAGCATAATCATGCCTGCCTTATTAAAGACATAAACACATTTCTGATGCATAACAGATGATGGGGAAGATATTTTTAAAGACAGACATTTTATTCTAGATGATAAGCAAGTAAATGTAGACCTTGATTCAGTAACTGATACATCTGAGAGGGAGGGAAAATGTGATAAGGAAATATCTATCATTAAAAACCACATCTCAGATATGCAGATCTTTAAAAAAGTTCTGGTCCATACTGATGATAGTTTTTTTCCAGTCTCTTTCTCTCTCTCTCTTTGTTTTTTATCTTTCTAACACCTCCTAGTGATCAGGAAGAAATCAAAGCAATAGTCTGCTGATAATAATATTTACATTTCATGTTATTATAACTTGCATAGGGATAAAGATGAACATACATCTATATACCTTCTGTAAGTCTATAGTAATTTCCTTTTTAAAACACCTTTATTGAGTTATCACTTAAGATGTAGGCAGATATACATTTTCATTTAATCTCAGTCTTTCCATAAAATTGCTCATATAATTCTTTCAGTTTCTTTTACTCTAAGCATATTCTTTACAAGTGATGAGTTTAATATATTTCTGTATGGTATTAACATAGTTTTCATAGTTTCATAGTATAGTACTAGGCTATCTGCCCTGGGGCATTTGTAAGCCTAGCCATAGTGATGTGGCTTTTGCCACCCCATGAAATGGTACAAAAAATGTACAGAATAAATTTAGAATACTGTGCCTCTGTCTAGTAGTGACACAATGAAGGTCCCCTTATATAATAGAATTAGTTGACTGTGCCCCTGTCTAGCAGTAACACAGATGTGACCCCTGGGGTAAACTTACGATCTCCCATCCACTCATCAAGATTTCTCTTGAAGAGAGTCAGTGAGGGCTCTGCCTAATACAAACTGGGATCTTGTTCCAAAGCATGGGAAGCCTCTGGGTTATGAATCTATCCCTCCAGCATGTCCTATTCATACTTGTGCTGAGGTTTAAGTCTTTAGCTCTTGTGGTCCTGATGGATTTGGATTTTTTGAGGTGGAGCATGTCCATCAGATCCTGATTGGACATGGCCTTGTATGTCAGGCAGAGATCACCTCTGAGCAGGCGGTATGCTACTGAATAGAGCTGAAGTTTCTTTAGTCTGGCAGAATAAGACATATGTTGGAGACCCTTGATCCTCTTGGTGAGGTACTTTTGTGGTCTCTCCAGCTGTTGCAAATGCTGGGTGAGGTACATACCAAATGGGGCATTGTACTCAATCATGGGTCTGATGAGGGAGGAATATAGGGGTACAATGACATCCTTGGATCTGGATGTGAATCCCTTCATGATGAGTTGTGCAAGGTAGAATGTTTTTCTAACCACTTTGGCAACGTGGGTGTCAAATGAGAGGTCGCTGTCAACTTGGGTCCCTAGGTCTCTGATTACTTTTTCCATACTCAGTGGGTTGCTGTCTATGTGATATTTTGTGGGTACTTTGTTTTTCCCAAAGGGGATGACTATACATTTTTTGGCATTTAGTTTAAGGCCGTGACTCCGGCACCAGTTGTCCATTTCTGTGAGGCCTTTTTGTAGGATGTGTGTGTCTGCTGGTGTATTGACTATGGCGCCTAGTTTTCAGTCATCTGCAAACTTTGTCAGCCACAGCCCTCCCATGTTTGCTTTAACATCTGAGAAGTAAATGCCGAACAAGAGGGGTCCCAGGACAGATCCCTGTGGGACACCACTTGTGACTGGCTTTGAGTCTGACATTGCTCCAGTGATTTTAACTTTATGGGTTCTGTCCTTTAGCCAGTTTGCAACCCATCTAGTGACATAAGGGTTTACTTTTAAGCTGTTGAGCTTATCTATGATGCCTGAGTGGGGTATTGTGTCAAAGGCCTTAGCCAAGTCCAGGTATGCTGTATGGACTGCTTTGCCCTCATCAATGGCTCTAGTGACTGTTTCGAAAAAGTCAACCAGGTTGATATTGTTATAAATAGTTGTTCAACTACATCTTTAGGAAATGTATTTAATACTTTTTATGTAGGAGTGCATTTACATTTGAGCAGCATCACTTGCCGTTTTCATAATATTTGGTATAGTATTTAAATTCCAAGTCATTCCACTGTTTTCCTTTTTCTGTTTGATGTCAGTGTTCCAAAATGGAAAATGGAGATTATCTTGTTCATAATCATAATAGCACATCTTGTTACTTTATAATATTTTGGATATATGTTTTCTGCCTCATTATTCCAGTGATCAATATTTGGAGGCTCCAGCTATAATAGGCAGGAGGAAGGTTGAAGAGAGAATCTTGACTCTCAAGGATGACTGTGGACATATATTAAACATTTTGCATTTTCTTTTGGTATTTTAATTTCTTGTATGCATTAGAAAGATAGCATTCCTGTTGATCATTCTTTTAATCATTGGTTAAATATTTTGCAAGGTGTGTGGAAGTATCCACAACAGGTCAAAAACTTGTAGCCATGTCAATAAATGGACAACTGATTCCCTGAATGCCAATTCTCCAAAAAACAACCAGCTAAAACCAGTTTCAGTGAACAATTGTGTGAGATTTTATTGCGAGAGACAAGCCACCTTGCACCTTCATATGTGGTAACACTCCCACACCCCTCTGGACTTAAAGATACTCATTCAGAGGTCACACAACAGTGGACAGAAGAGAAATCATCACCATTGCTAAACATTTTTGAGTGAGCTGAATACTGGCATTCAATTAAAAGAGGTCTCCCAAGATTATAAAGTAAAGTTGCCTGCCAGTCGGATAGGTACAGTTTCTTTTTGAGCAGAAGCAAACCAGCAGGTCTCCCAAATAAGATTTTACTCCAGCTCACATGCAATTGGCCTGAAAGTGAAAAAAGTGTGCTGGGAAGAGGGGAGGAGGATGGTGTACAACAACAACAACATATAACAATACATATCATGTCTTGCTTGATTACTTGGAACATTCAAAACATAAAGAAGAAGAAAGGAAATGTAGTTTCACTGCATGAAACAAAACAAGAGATTAGAGACAAACCAAATCTGCTTCATGAATACTTTCAAGTAATCATGGTTAACTATAAACCAGGAAGTGGAAAGAGAGGAGTAGCAATATTAATATAAAAAGAAGTGAAACTACACATAATACAAATGCTTTCCAACAGTAAAAGCAGATGGATGACTTGGAGAGCATATTTAAGAGGGAATAATGGTAATAAAAATACACGCACTGAATGTTGGCATGCCAACATGTTTGGGAAATTGACAGCAAGAGACTTTTGCAGGAATGATGCATTCAGTTTATAGCTGGTGACTGAGTTTTACTTTGGCTGCAGATGCAAATATGTCATTTTGGACAAGAAAAATACTACATATAGTTAAAGACGTTGTTTCTAAATCATATGGAATAAAGGGATTGGAAGCATGCATGGAAAGTAATGGACTATGTAGTAGTAGTAGATAAACAAGTATTACAGTTGTTTGTGATTTTGGAAGATCAGAAAACTGTAGGTTCTATTCCCATCACATGCTTGGAATCATTTTCCAGTGCAGACACTGCGGCTCAGAATAAAGGGATACTATATTCCTGAACCAGCTGTCTTTCAGATAATACTTCAAACTGAGGCCCCATCTGCTTAATTTGGTGGTTGCTCCAAGGGATATAAAATATCCCATGGCAATTATCAAAAATGCAGGGGAATATCCCTGTTGCCATCCAAATTGCCCCTAGTCAGTATGAGTCTCCCCTGAAAAGAGTCCACTGGCATAGTGGTACTAACTCAGTGAAAAAGAATTAATAAGTACATAAGTAAGTAGATATGTAAGTAAGTAAATAAATCAATAAATAAAGGATGGTGCACTTGCACAGTGGTTAATGTTGTTGCCTCAAAGCAGAGGTTCTTCAGTTTGATTCTTGGCTGGGGTGCCTTCAGTGAACAGTCAACATGTCCTCCCTGCATTCGCATGGGTTTCCTCCAGGTACTCGGTTTTCCTCCACATTCCAAAGACACGCGGCTGGAGCATTTCTACCCAGGCCTCCACTGAAAATAGGCTCTGTCCTAGTCAGACTTTCCTGGTCAACAAATGTTAATTAATTAAATAAATGAATAAATAAATAAGTAAATAAACAAAGACAGTGCACATTTTCTAAGAAAACAGAGCTACAGACAAACAGGTTAGACTTCACAAAGAACAAAGAGAATTAAAAAGATTAATGGCAGTTATTGCAAGCTATACCAGGAGAAGTAGAGCAGTGGATGTGTAACATATGCCAGCATAGGTAGCTGGAGTTTTGTAAATAATCATATGTCATTTGTATATTAAACTGATTTGTACAGGTGTTTGTGCTGAAAATGTGTTTGTAAATCTGCTTGTGTAAAAATGTACCCACAGTGGGTCCTGATGGACAGAAAAAATAAATATACCTGTATGTCAGACACTATTATAACTGTTGAAATTAATATTGTAACAGGATACTAGAAGAGAAGAGATTAATCTCAGTCCAGCTAACTTTGAAAAGTATCCTGAAACTTAATTACTTAACTTAGGCCATAAAGATTGTACTGTACAGATTCCAATGCAACAAGGGACAAAATGTCTATACTAGGATGTCTTCTGCATTGTCCTTGGTGGTGAACTAATTGCTACTCTGGAAGGGTGGAAGTTTGAAATTGTTTTATAACTTCCAGAAGCTGCAACAGATCTTAGCAAAGGTGTAGGTGTGTAAAGTAACGCATTTGTGCTAAATCCTGGCAGCCTCTAGTAAAGGGAATAGCGTGGGAACCAAAATCAGATAACCAGAAGTCTGTGATGTCATTCTGTAATCCAGAATGAAATTATGCTTTAATACTAGCTGTGACTGAAGTCTCAGGGCAATCTGTTTTTGTAAACTGATAAGGAAGGAAGACCATTTAACTTCTTCATCTTGCCTTGCTTTAATAAGTAACCAGGGAACAATAATTCTTTAGATCACTCAGGAAAATATAGCAAGATTAGTTAAGTACTGATTTTCTGTATCTGTGTGAATCTATTTATCTGTGTTATTTTAATATTTCCTGTGAATGAAATGTAGGTATTTATTGTAAATAGATATTTGGTATTTTAAAGCTCTTTTATTATTTATTATTAAATACATTTAAACTTTTCATTGTGGCTGGTACTTTAGAGAATATTTTAACCTTTGAGAGTACTTATATTTATTTGGTGACACTGTGGCTGCACCTGAAAGCCTTACTGCATTGGTCAAATACTACCATTTGTATTAATATTAATTTTACTCATTATAAATGGGTACCCTTGTAAGAACCTTAGAGTAGCTGACTTTGGAGTGCCTGGTGGCAGTAACTACCTTATCGTCTGAGCAAAGGGTAGCACAGTAAGTAAATCTGTACCAGCCTTTCCTAGGTGTGTGTGTGTGTGTGTGTGTGTGTGTGTGTGTGTGTGTGTGTGTGTGTGTGTGTGTGTGTGTGTGTGTGTGTGTGTGTGTGTGTGCAAATCACAAAGCGTGTGCATGCCAGCTGTTTGGAACAGAGACACAGAGCACTGGTTTCACAGAGAGAGTGGTGGAGGACTTTGCTTGGACATTCGGCTGAGGACTTATCTCTGCAGCTGTGCCAATGGGGAGTGTTATTGGAGGCCTGGAGAGCGAGAGTGCAAGGGAAACCTAGATCCTAGACTGACTGTATTCCTTGTGTGCTCTTAAGAGAAATTGTGCTTGATGCAGAGAGCTGCATCTGGAAATAGTGTGTATCTATTTTTGTTCCAAGTGAACGTCCCTCACCGGTGTCAGTGGTGAGGCTTTAAGCTCATTGATTACTGGCCCAGAAGAGGGGCATCACATATTGGTGAGCAGTGGTGTGGATATTAATTGAACTTCTGTAGCCTGTAAGCAGTTGTCACTGAAAGCATGTGAGTACTGTCAGCAGCCACAAGGTAAACATACAGAATTTCATTTTCACAACAATTTTATTTTTTTCTTAGTTTAGTTTAGTCAGAGAAAGCAGGCATATATGCCAGCAGAGTATTATGAAAAGAAGATAAAAAAACTGTTGGCTAAGTTGTGTGAAGCCAAACGACTGATGCATGCCAACCTGACTAAAGAAGAAATTATTTCAGCCTTAGTCCCAGCTCACACCAACAACCATGAGGATAACCAGTCTGGTGATGTGAATTTGCAGCCCTCAGAAACAAAGCAGTTCACATTTTCCTCAGGGGGCATAAAAATCTGACTGGAGTTAAAGAGACTTGAACTGGAGGCCAAACATTTGGAATTAGAATCAGTGGAAAGACTACAACAGATAAAACAGATAAAATTAGAATCAACTGAGAGACTGTGGCATTTGGAGGCCAAAGAAAATCAGAAGCAGTGTCAGGACAAGAGGGCGATGCTGACTCTTTGACAGGAACATGGAGGTAATGAGGAGGGGAGTAACCAAGTCCCAGAAGCAATGAAGGTCAGTAAATTTCTTCCACAGTTTACAAAGGGTAATCATTTTGATAGTTTTATTCATATATTTGAATGGATATGTAAACAGTATAATATTGACCAAGGGCTCTGTGTATGATTCCTGACCACCTTAGTCCATGATAAAGCTTTAACTGCTGTTTCTAAATTGTCTGATATTGCTTGTCTAAGTTATGATAAAGTCAAACAATGCTTATTAGAATGCTTTAAGTTAACACCTGAAACTTACAGAAAAAAGTTTTGCAAGCATAGACACAAGACAAATGAAAGTGTATGTGATTATATTGCTGAGTAAAGAACTTATTTTCATAGCTGGGTGAGTGGGTGTCAGTCTACCACTTTTGAAGGGCTGCAGATCTTTTGGTGAGGGAACAAGCCCTTAGCACTTTGCCTGAGAACTTGACAATCTGTTTGGCAGACTGGGTGTGTAACTCTGCAAATGAGCTAGAGAAAAAAGAGGATCTCTAATTAGCAAGCAAGGCATCACTGCACAAGAAGGTGAAACCCAGTGTTGCACATGGATATAAGGAAACGCACAGTGCGCAGCTTAAACCACCCCAGCAGAGTTCACCAGTCATAGAGCAAGCCACTAGTTCAGGTACACAGCCAGGATCAAGGGTTACATGTTTTAAATGTAAATAGTGGGGCCATGTATAATATAGATGTCCACAGAAGCAAGGTTGGGAACAAAAGGTGGGGGAGCCAGCAAGTTGAAATAACAGTATGCCAGTAGTAAGTTGTCTGGAGACAACAGGAGTACCAAACTATCACCGGAGTTTATATCCTATCTTAGTGGATGTACAACAGGCCACTGCTAAGAGAGACACAGCCTCTGACATACGCATTGTGAAGTCTGCAGTGGATAAAGAGGAACAATATGTGCCTGGGCAATCCACTCCAGTCAGAGCATCAGTAGGGACCCCATTTCAAATATCTTTGGCCAGGGTTCACCTCGACTGGGAGGGTGGAAAAGGAAACAAACATGTAGGTGTATTTGAGGCTACACCTGCAGATTTATTGATAGGAAATGATTTTGATAATGCAGTGTTTTGTGTGCATGCAGTTACATGCAGTCAGGCATGGAGACAAGCATGTGGGTCTAGTAGCCGGGGGACACGCAGATAGACCCCACAACTGAAGCCAGGGCTGGTGAGGTGGCTATTTCAGGGAGGGAGATACCCTGTAGCAGTGAGTCTGAAGGTGAGCTACAGCTGTTGGTAGGCAGGTACTGATGTTCCCTTGGACAGAGTGACTGCAAGGGCAGAGGTGAGTGGTAGTACCCAGGCTGACAGTGAGGCATGGCTGTCAGATGATACCAAGCTTCCTATGGAAAGGGAGCTGGGAAGGGTCACAAAGATAGAGTTGAGACAGGCTTAGCTCTTGGATGCTACATTACGAGGCTTGAGGGAGGTAGCTAAGGAGGTGCCTATAGAGAGTCTGTATACTGGAACAAAGGGTTACTGTATAGAGAGTGGACCCCTGAGGGAGGGCTAGAGGCTGAGGTAATAAAGCAGTTGATAGTGCCTAGAGCCTACCATCTGGCACTTTTAGCCATAGCCCATGACATAACCTTTGCAGGTCATATGGGCATAAACTGTACTGAGAGATGTATTATGCAGAACTTTTATTGGCCTGGGATTGCAGGGGATGTAACAGGATACTCCAGGACCTCTGAACAGTGCCTAAAAGTAGGCAAGGCAGGAGACAAGGTCAAAGCTCCTTTGATGCCTTTGCCTGTGATTGAGGAGCCATTTCAGAGGGAAGCTATGGATATTGTGGGGCCTCTGAGTATACTGACTGATAGATGGGCCAATTTCATGTCAGATCTGCTGGCTTGTCTGTAGAAGTGCTGTGGGGTGAATCACCTAAAGACCACCCCTTACCACCTGCAGACTAATGGCCTTGTGGAGAGGTTAAACTCTGCACTAACAACCATGTTACAGGCATTTGCGGACCAGTTTAAGAAACAGTAGGGCAAATGTTTGCCCCATCTGCTGTTTGCATGCAGAGAGGTACACCAGGAATCCACAAGTTCTTCACCCTTTAAGTTGCTGTATGGGAATATGATGAGCAGGCCTTTAGATTTGATTCATGATGAGTGGGAGGGTGAGTTTGAATTCCACAAGGAGTCTCTTGTAGAGTATGTCCTAAACCTCAGGACAAGGCTTAGGGAGCTCATGGGCTTGACCCAGGAGAACCTGTCAGGAGCCCAACAGCAGAAATGGTCTGGTAGGACAGCAGGTTATGATTCTCATTCCTGTCAGACACAATAAGCTGCAGCCAGTTTAGGATGGGACCCTTCAAAGTAGTAAGGAAGGTCAGTGATGTTAACTATATGATAAACCTGCTAGGCAGGAGGCAGGGGCACACATTGCACCATGTTGTCATGATGAAACCTTATTGATGGGAAGAACCTGGTGCTGAGTATTTGCAGTGGATGGCAGGAGGAGTCTGAGGGAGATCTGGTGACTGATCTGCTCAGTGAAGGTTGGACTGACACCTCAGTGGAAGTGGTAGCAATGTCCCAGTGATTATCCCCTTATTATGTTGAAGAAATCCAGGCAGTGTTAAAGGAACAGGAGTTTGGGGGCATGTTCACTGGGAAACCTTGGTGCACTCAACTGGTGCAGCAACATGTGGATACAGGACCTCAAAAGCCTATCAAGCAGGGCCATTACAGGGTGCCTGAATGAGTCAGACAGACTCTGAAGGAGGAGATACAGGAAATGTTGGAACCGGGGGTATTCCAGGAATCCAGCAGTCCCTGGGCCTCCCCATTGTTGTTGCTATCAAAGAAAGATGGCAGCACCAGGTTCTGTGTGGACTACAGAAAACTAGTCACACAGAGTCAGATACTTATTCAATGCCTAGGACAGATGAAGCATTAGAGCAGCTGGGTTGGCCTAAGTATCTGACCAATATTGGTCTGACCAATGGCTATTGGCAGGTACTCTTGACTCCCACCACTACAGAGAGGTCAGCCTTTGTGACTCCTTTTGGATTATATGAGTTCATAAAGATGGACTTTGGGATGAAAATGCCCCAGTGACCTTCCAGAGGCTGGTAGACTGCACGTAGCAGGAACAAGAGCTTATGCCCTTGCTTACCTGGATGATATTGCCATCTACAGCCATTCCTAAATGAAAAAAGAAATCACTGGATACCAGGGCAGAGTGAGCTAAAATCCTTTAATAATTCCAAACAATTCAGCTAAAATCCATTAATAATTATTTTGTTGATCTACAGCGATTTCTGGCACGAGCACCTTCAGCATGTCAGGGAGGTCATGGGCAGACTGCAAAGGGCAGGGTTGATCATTAAGCCCATTAAGTGTCAGATGGGTATGGCAGAGGTCTTCTACCCTGAACATAGAGTGGAGAGTGAAAAGATCAGGACAGAACCTGACAAATTGTAAGCTATTCAGGCGTGGCCTGCCCTT
This sequence comes from Protopterus annectens, assembly GCF_019279795.1. NCBI lineage: Eukaryota > Metazoa > Chordata > Ceratodontiformes > Protopteridae > Protopterus > Protopterus annectens. Next base: position 660,106,090 of record NC_056751.1, read on the forward strand.
GTTACCAAAAGGGAGATAAAGGCATTTTTGGGAACAGAGAAGTACTGTAGAAAGTTTATTCCCAATTATAGTACAATAGCTGCTCCTCTCACAGTCCTGATGAGGACAAGCAGGCCAGACAATGTAATGTGGACTCTAGCCAGTGAGCAGGCATTCCAAAAGCATAAAGGGTCCAGATTACAGCAAATAATTTGTTGTGCAGGTGGATGCTTCAAACCATGTTATGAATCTGTAGACAAAGAATGTCTAGCAATAGTATGTGTACTGCAGAAACTTCAACCCTATCTGTATGGAAGGAAATTCACTGTACTTTCAGACCATAATCCCATAATATGACTACTTATCCAGCCAGCAGAATACCAAGTATTACCTAGGAGCCTAGGGTTGTATGCATATGATATGACAGTGCAGCTCCATAGTGGGATCAGCAATGACAATGTAGATGGGGTTTGAAGACAGGGTATGGGTTAATGTATTCCCAGACAGGATCATTCCTCTCAAGCAACATTTCTCCAGCATCACTTGAGAAACTAGCCTAAATCTTCAAAGGAGATAGATATGTGATGATGTTAGGTATTGCCAGCTATGCCAGGAGAAGTAGGGCAGTGGATATGTAACATATGCCAGCATAGCTAGCTGGAGTTTTGTAAAGAAATATACGTTGCTTGTATGTCAAACTGATTTGTACAGGTGCTTGTATTGAAAATGTATTTGTAAAGCTGCTTGTGTTAAAAAATGTACCAGCAATGGGTCCTGCTGGACAGGAAAAAGAAATACACCTGCATGTCAAACTGTATTATAACTGTTGAAATTAATATTGTAACAGAGGATATTGAAAGAGAAGAAGTTAATCTCAGTCCAGCTAACATTGAAAAATATCCTGAAATTAATTTACTTAATTTAGGCCATAAAGATTGTATCTAACAGGTTGCAATACAGCGAGAGACAAAAAGTCTATACTAGGAAGCCTTCTCTATTGTACTTGGGGGTGACCTAATTACTACTCTGGAAGGGTGGAAGTTTAAAATTGTTTTATGACTTTCAGAAGCTGCAACAGATCTTAACAAAGCTCTAGGTGTATAAGGTAGCACATCTGTGATAAATCCTTGCAGCCTCTAGTAAAAAGGATAGTGGGGAAACAAAATCAGCTGACCAGATGTGTGTGATGTCATTCTGTAATCTAGCACTGAAATGATGTTTTAATACTAGATAAGACTGAAGTCTCAGGGCAGTCTGTTTTTGTAAGCCGACAAAGAAGGAAGACCACTCACGCACTTCATCTTGCCTTGCTTGAGTAAGTAACCAGGGAATAGTAACTCTTTAGAGTCAGGAAAATAGAATGAGATTAGTTAAGTACTTTTTTTTCTGTATCATCTTGAATCTATTCATCTGTGTTATTTTAAAATTTCCTGTGTCTGAAATTCTGGTGTTTATTGTAAATATATATCTAGTATTTTCATTTTCTTTTATTATTTATTATTAAATATATTTAAACTTTCCATTGTGCCAAGTCCATTAGAGAATAGTTTAACCTTTGAGAGTACTTATATTTTTTTGGTGATACCGTGGCCACTCCTGAAAGCCTTAATGCATTGGTCAAACACTACCATTTGTATTAGTATTAATTTTACTCAGTATAATTTGATACCCTTGTAAGAACCATAGAGTAGCTGACTTTGGAGTGTCTGGTGGCAGTAACTACTTTATAGACTGGGTAAAGGGTATCAAAGCAATTAAATCTGTGCTAGCCTTTCTCAGGTGTGTGTTTGTGTGTGTGTGTGTGTGTGTGTGTGTGTGTGTGTGTGTGTGTGTGTGTGTGTGTGTGTGTGTGTGTGTGTGTGTGTGTGTGCATCAGCTGCTTGGAGCAGGGACACAGAGTACCAGTTTCACAGAGATATTGGTATAGGACTCGGCTTGGATACTCTGCTGAGGACTCAACTCTACAGCTGTGCCAGTGGGGAGTCTTATGGGGGGCCTCAACAGAGGGGGAGAAAACCCCATACTGCGTTCCCGGTGTACTCTAAAGAGAAATTGTGTTTGATGCATCTAGAAATAATGCGTGCATCTATTTTTGTTCCAAGTGAACGTCCCTCACCAGTGTCAGTGGTGAGGATTCAGTCTCCTTAATTCCTGGTCCACAGTAGAAGAAGCAACACATGCAGGTGTAATCAGAAACAGATTCATACTGGATCATGCATCAGTAAACCCTGGCATGTTCTTACATGAGAAAATGTAAAAAAAAAAGTTGTTTCTGAAGAGGAAAACATGTGAGCAATAAAAAAGTTACAAAATGCAGTCCATCAGGCCATTCAAAAGAATTAGAAAGATAATTAGCAAATAAAGCTTACCTGATGGGAAGGAATAAAAGCCACATTTGATCCCAGTTAATGGTGGAAAAGGAATAAGTCAGAAGACATTTTATAAAAGTAATGTTAGAGAAGGAGGAAATGTTGAGGAAAATTAGGAAGAGATACTGAGGGATAATGACAATAGGAAGAGTATAATATAATAACTGAACCCCAGTAAGATATTAACATATTACTTTGACACAAGCTGAAGATGTCTGTTTAAGCTAGAGTAATTTCTTAATAAGGAATGCTATCTTTTTTTTCTAAATCTTTGATTTTTTTTTGAACATCTTGCTTCTTCAGGTTCTGTGTTATGACTTTTTTTCAATAACTTTATAAATTACTTCTGTCATTGGTTGCAGATAGACAACTGAGCAAATTTCATTAATCCCCAAAAAGTAAGAAACACTAGTTAATCAGAATCCTTTCCTAGCACATTCCTTAAAATTTGGCACTCTTATACAGTTAAAAAATATGTGACTCAATTTCCTCTTTATTCATCTCATTATCTCTTAACAGAGAAGCCTCCACAGAAATCTTTATTAACCTGGCCAGAGTGAACTGAGTAGAGAAACACCCCTATGCAAATTAACTAACCCCCTGAGATTTCATGGCTTTATTCACTAAAGCTAATATCCTAGCTGACAAATTTAGTGCAAATTTTACTACATTTACAGTTATAACTATTATAAAGATTCCATTGTCTCAGACACTTCCATTAATTTCCTTTTAATTACTATGGAGCAAGCCTTCTTACCCCTATCAAAAGCTAAGAACACCTCATGCATATGCCCAGGTAACATACCAAGTTGCCAAACTCACAGTACTAAATATGACCTATCTGAATCCCCGGTGTAGTCACTTTAATTTAAGCCTCTCCAGTGGATAAATTCCTGAAGCTTGCAAAAAAACCTATTGCAATGCCATTGTTGCCCAAAGACAAACCCTGGTTATTACAGACCCATTAGTCTCACCAGCATCATATACAAAAGTTGTAGAACATATTATCTCACAACCTAGTAATCTGGATATCAAAGCTCTCTTAACCCTTGACACTGATCAATTTGGCTTTGTCAAAGGAAGGTCCAGCCTCTTAACCCTTGACCCTGATCAATTTTTCTTTGTCAAAGGAAGGTTACCTCATTATCTATACTAATTTCTTTAAGTAAATGTCAACAATGCAGTGGATAGTGGCTATGCAGTAGATACAGCATATCCGGACGAGGCCAAGCCCTTTGGCACTATTCCTCATGTTGACATTATTGAAAGACCTGTAAATCTGAACATAAATCTTTACATTGTGCTATGGATAGTTAAATTGTTGTCTGGATGAACCTGTATAGTGAGCCACGAGTGCCATTTCTAAAACCAACAAAATTACCAATGACACAGTACAGGGCTCTCTTTTGGGCCCCCACTTATTTGGCATCTATTCTATTTTTCATACCTTCAGGCCAATACTCCTGGCCTACACATATATGATTTTTCAGACAATTGTAAATTTGGTGTCATGACTTACTATTCCTCCTACATGGGTTAGACCACGTTAAAAATTGGTGCAAGGATAATGGTTTCAAATTGAATGTGAAAAACATGGTTAATTTTGGTAAACAAAGCATTTTAACATACCTTATAGGTGAAACATTCCTGCAATCAGACACTTCCTTAAGGGCTCTATGCAGGAATGTTAATAATTCCTTATAATTTCACCATTATGTCTTAGCAGTAGATCAGAAAGTCATCTATTTTGCTCATCTAATTTTCAAAGCCATCCCTTCTACACCCTAAGATATGTCATTACCTTTACTCTTATCTCATCAGACCCATTAATCACAGGTTCATAGGTATATATTAGGCTAATGACTCCTAGGGCCCTTATAAGCCTAGTCATGCAACCTAAATGTGACCCATAAATTTGTTTTATACAAGGGGTGATTTACTGATTGCCTCTGTCCATTAGAGACATTGATGCCAGACCAGAGATGAATTTCCAATTACCTGTCCATTGGTCCAAGTTGCACTTAAATAGGGATAGGGAGGAACCCTGCTTCACATGGATGGGGAGCTTGTTCCAGAGAATGGGAATTCTCTGAGAAACATATCTGTCTTTCCAACATGTCCTACTTATGTCACAAAAAAACTTTAGGTCATTTAATCTAGTAGGTCTGATGCTGTTTGTTTTGTGGATGTGATTCATCAAAACAGGGTCCAGGGATACCTTGTATGCCAGGCAAATATCACCTCTCTGAAGTCTGTATGATACTGAGTAAAGAGACAGGGCTTTTAGTCAATCAGCATAGGACATTGTGTTTACTCCAAGTAATCTCTTTGTAAGGAGCCTTTGTGGACATTCCAATTGCTACATGGGTCTGGTCAGGTATATACACAAGGAGGCATTATACTCTATGATGGGGCTGATGAGGACTGAGTACAGTGGTATGATGACCTCTTTGAACAGAGATGCCATACCCTTCCTTATAAGCTGAGCAAAATCTAAGTGTTTTCTTACTATTTTGGACAAATGTTGGCCAAAGTCTGGGTTACTATATATATATATATATATATATATATATATATATATATATATATATATATATATATATATATATATGAGTTCCCAGATCCCTGACAAGTGTATCAACTTTTAGGGGTGTTTTATTGATGACATAGTTACCCAGGGTGGCCAGCTTCCCCAAAGCTACTATAATGCATTTCTTGGTAGTGAATTTTAAGCCATGGCTTTGGCACTAAGCATTTGCTTGTGTTAGACCTTCCTGAAGGGAGCTCTTATTTTGGGGGGATTCAGTGACTGCTCCCATTTTGCACTCATCTTTGGGCAACGTTAGTGAAAAGCCTGTGACATTGGCATTGATGTCCAAGAAGTAGAAGCCAAAGAGGAGTGGGCATAGCACAGACTCCTGGGGGACTCCACTGGTGACCAGCATCTTTGTGGAGGTGGCCTCACCAGTTATAACCTCCTGGATCCTATCACTGAACCATCTAGCTATCCAATGTGTTCTAAAGGGGTTTATACCTAGTTTTGTAAGTTTGTGGACAATGCCTGAATGCAGTATTGTATCAAATACATTAGCCAGATCTAGGTAGGTAGTATGCACTGTTTTCCCTCATCCATTGCCTTAGTGACCTTTGCAAAGAAGTCCACCAGATTTAATAAGCATGATGTTCCTTTGACAAAGCCAAACTGGGATGGATGCAGAGTCTGGAGGTTTCCTGTCAAAGGAAAAAACTTCAAAGACCAATACATGTAAGGTTCAGTTAAGGTACATTTAATAACTTGCTGCAAGGAGACAAAAACATGCAAATACAGGATTTTGCCTAACTACTAACATGAAGTATGCTATTCTTATACTGTTTTACAAGACATTGCCTTCTATGGCTGATGTAATCAAACACAACTTTCAGTATTGTTCTACAGCAGATGTTAATCAGATATTCTGCTGACATGACTGGATTTATGAAAAACATTTTGAGAAAAACAACCTGGCCTTGCTAGGCCCTAGCCCGTTACAAACTTCTATTGTGTAGTTCAAATACATGTGCTACATTTCAAGGTACTTTTCTAACTTAGACACAAGCAAATGCTGATTGCAGTTCATATTTTCAAGCAGTCTTTGTTCTGATTATCTATAGCTTCTGCAGCTGTGTGTTTTCTCACAGCACAAGCGGAACTCCTTGTCTAAGTCTCATAACATTAATATTATTCTGTTCATTATTTTCCTGACACAAGCAGAACTTATCTGCTTTCCTGTAAATTTCCAAAGCATAAGCAATAGCTGTGCATATTTTCTTGACAATACAAGGTTAGAAAGCTTCTGCAATTCGTACAGATTTTATGCAGTGTGAAATAGAATAAATGTGTTAACCCTTTTCAAGCCTTAAATGCACTAAGCATATTACTAATACATACACTAATACATATTTTTCTGACATTTCCCCCTTTTTAATACTTTTATTCTACTTTCAAAATAAGCATAAACAGTTTTTTCTTCTCTTAACCTCTTCCTACTCAGGATTTGCAGTTAAGAGAGTCATTCAGTTTAAACTTATGAAAGTATTTCAGTTTTTCAATAGTTCTTCAAACTCAGCACTTTGATATAAGGTTTCAGAAATTGACATGTCTATAAGGTCTTTAGTCAGTCTTTTCATGCAGGGGATGCCACAGCAAACACATACTCCCAATAGGAGCATTCCTACACAAATGGCAATCAGGATGTTCATTAGGATGGTACCCCACCCCCCCAAAACCATTTCTGGAAAAAGTCCATCATTGGGTTTGGTCCTGGTTTGGTCATGTCCGACACTTGCTGAATTACCTCAAGGTGATTGTCTATCTCATGTTTATGGTCAGGAATATACGAACAGCACTCCTCCTGGATTAAAGCGCAAGTACCACCTCTCGCCGCTAGGGTGAAGTCGAGAGCCATGCGGTTTTGAAGCACTACAGTTCTCATGGCATTCAGATCATCAGTCACCAATTCAAGAGCAGAAAAAGTTGCATTGCTCATTACTTTGAGAAGTTTAGACAGTTTTCTCAGCTCCCAGATCGATTTCACTGCTCCATATGCTGGTGATATGCCTGCCCACAATATAACACTGTCACTCAAGTCCATGTGTGTCAGTTTATCATCTATGGAATGATGGTTTTTCCAGTGTGCATCAATTTGCCCCACTGGATTTTCAGGTTTCTTGACGGGTTTCTTGACGACCTCTCAGACATTCCGAATTTTTCCTCGAGGTAAAACTGCAGTGTGTCGTATGGCCAGAACCAGGTAGCCCAAAAAACAACTGCCGGACCAATTCTCAGGTAACCATTTGTATGCCTTTCTGCCACATACAAAATAACAGTCCTCTACTTTAGTAGTAACTTTGCTATGAATATACACTTGCCCTGCATGAAACATTTTTCTATCAATTATAGACAGTTGTTTATAAAGAACAGAATTATGTTTTACTTCATCAATTGTTTTGTGCATCAATTCAAGAAATGAATCATAGTTTGTATTACAATAAGAACCTGCATTGTTAGCTTTAGTGTAACATTTATAAGGAACAGTCACATTGCAATTGCTCCAACCCACCCGAACAGTATCATTTTTATAAAAACACACAGTTCCCTTTTGTGGAACAGACAAGTGCAATGCTATTTTATCTTGTGATGTAATGGTTGAGGTATCATAAATCAAGTTTTCCCAGGTCTCGTTGACCCCTAGGGGGACTGCAGTCATTAATAACCCCCCGTATGCTGTCGGCAAAGCTGTGCAAATCCAGCAATTCGAAACATTGAAAGTCTCAGCATACACATATTTAATTGCCTGGTAAGTGTTGAAGTTTGGGTGCCAGTTTATGAGTAATGCTTCACGTTTATTCAGTTCAGTTTGTGTGGCTGGAAAAAGGAATGGTCACAACAAAAAGATTATTGTCACTAGTACAGTTAACAGGATGATTATGCAATACTTCCTGAGGAAATGGTTGTTCTGCATTCCTGTTTTTTCTGGATTCTATCATTTTTGCTCTTGACATGTGACAAGATTTTTGTCCAGTTCAAAGTTCTTGACTAGTTTGCAGTGCGTCAGCTGGATCCACGAGGCACACTCTGCGATCTTGACTGCAGTGGGTGTTGATAGAAGCACTTGATATGGACCTTCTTACTTTGGTGACATCCAATTCTTCTTCTTTATTGTCTTCACCCAGATCCAGGTACCTGGTGCCACTGCCACTTCTGATGGTCTGGTTTGTTCTTTATCTGAAACAGAATTTGACTGCAACAGATGTTTAGAATTCAACAAATTTCTCATGTACTCTGCTAGTGTACAGTCGGCTTCCTGGTCTGCGGGCATGAGAGGTTTCCACTGAGGTATATAATAAGCCCTTCCAAATAGTTTTTCAAAAGGAGTCAATCCTTTTGCATTCAGAACAGTTCTCATGCTCAACAGTGCCAGGGGCAGACAATACACCCAATTGCTCTGTGTTTCTTCTATTAACTTCCTTAGCTTGCTCTTTAAAATCCCATTATGCCTCTCTACTAACCCTGCAAACTGTGGGTGATATGCACAATGATTTTTTAAAGAAATACCAAAATGTTTACTTAACTGTTGTATGGTTTGGTTCACAAAGTGTGTACCATTGTCACTGTAGATCCTTTCCGGAATGCCTAATCTAAGGATGATTTCTTTACCGAGAATTTTTGCTATGGTAGCTGCATCTGGATTTTTAGTCGGAATGGCTTCCACCCATCTGGAAAACATATCTACAATGACAAGACAATACTTCTTATTTTCACATTTGTTCAATTCTATGAAATCCATACAGATAGTATGAAATGGATACAGTGGTGTAGGGAAACTCCCTTGCTTGGGCTTTAACGCCCCTTGTGCATGATGTTTATTACAAACGTGGCACATTAAACAAAAATTTTTAGAGTAATTTAAGAATCCATATGTTGTGAACACTCGGTTCACCAGCTGTACCATCCCCCCTGTTGAGACATGGCATTGCCCATGGCTCAACAAAGCTGCATATCTAAACAAATTAGATGGTAATATCGGTTTCCCTTCTTTAGAGATGTACAGCCCCTTTTTGAGAATTGCTCCTCGTTTTACCCATCTTTGTTTTTCAGCCTGCATAGTAAGTGTCTGCATTGTCTTTAGCATTTCTAAGTCTAAAATCTCAGAGGGTTGTAATTCCTCATTCAAAAGAAATACTTCTGAAGCTGCCTGCTTTGCAGCTGTATCAGCTCTCGCATTACCTTTTGAAATCCTACCCTGTTGCTTGGTATGAGCTGTGTATTTACAAATAGCTACTTTCTGAGGTAACTGAATGGATTCTAAAAGATCTAGAAAAAATTGTGCATGACTGATTGGTTTGCAAGTAGATGTTATCATTCCTCGATTTTTCCACTGTTGTGCAAAAACATGTACAGTAGAAAAAGCGTACTGGCTGTCAGTAAAAATGTTCACACATTTACCCTTTGCTAAGGTACATGCCCGTGTCAAGGCAATCAATTCTGCTGCTTGTGCAGATAAATTGTGTGGTAAGGGTTTCGCTTCTATGATCTCAGAAACTACTGCATATCCTACTAGGTTCTGTCTTGCAGGACCCCTTTTGCATGAGCCATCCATGTAGTATGTCACCTCGGCATCATCCAAGGGGACATCCGTGAGATCTTTTCTAGGCAGTGTCTTTTGCTCAATCACCTGCAGGCAGCTGTGTGGTGTGCCATCTGCAGGGGCTGGGAGCAAGGTAGAAGGGTTCAAAGTCGTGCATCGTTCAATTGTCATATGAGGTTGGCTCAACAATATAGTCATACAGGAAAGATGCCTAGCAGGGGAAAGATATGCTACCTTCTCTTGCAGTAAAATAATTGTGACTGCATGAGGCACTCTCAATGTGAGAGGGTGTAACAAAACTACTGAGGCCGAAGCCTGTACTGCCATTGCAGATGCAACTACTGCTTGTACACAGTGGGGTAAAGACTGCACCACTGGGTCTAGTTGTGATGAATAATAAGCAATAAGGCGTTGCTTGTCCCCATGCTGCTGTGTTAACACTGATGTCATATAACCTTGCTTACAATCTACAGTTTGGAAAAAATGTTTATGATAGTTTGGTAAGCCCAAAACTAATGAGGACGCTATTAACTGTTTCAGTTTGCAGAAAGCAGATTCTTGTCCATTGTAACAAATCCTGTGCTGCCATAGGCTTTTTATATATCAGGTTAGTCAGCGGTGCAGATTCCAAGGCGTAGTTTGGAATCCAGCTCCGGCAAAAATTAGTCGTACCCAGGAAGGACATAATTTCCTTCTTGGTAGTGGGTTTTGGTGTTTGTAAAATCGCTACTTTTCTGTCCTCATCTAATGTCCTACCCTCTTTGGATATTACATATCCTAGGTATTTAACTTGTTTTCTCCAAAGCTGCAGTTTATTTTTGTTTACTTTATGTCCCTCAGTGGCTAAAAATTGTAATAGTGCTATGGTATCTTCTTTGCAACCTTGCTGGGTGGGGGCCGCCAGCAGGATATCATCAACATAAAGTAAAATCTGACTGCCTCTTGGTGGGGTAAATCCCGCCAAGTTGCTTGCCATTTCTTGTGAGAATATTGTCGGACTTTCACAATATCCCTGTGGTAGTCGTGTATATGTATACCTTTTCCCCTGAAATGTGAATGCAAACCAATATTGGCTGTCAGGGTGTATCGGTATCGAAAAGAATGCATTGCTGATATCTACCACAGAAAAATATTTTTGTTGAGGTTTTAAATCCTTCAACAGAGTGTGTGGGTCTGGCACCGTAGGTGCCCTTGGTATTACTGTGTCATTTACAGCTTGTAAATCTTGGACCATACACCACTCTCCATTCGCTTTCTTAACAGGAAATAAGGGTGTGTTACATGGTGAATCAGAAGATTCCACCAGCACCCCATCCTTAAGTAAAGCTGCTATAATAGGTTTGATTCCTACCTCTACATCTTTTCATAAGGGATACTGTCTTTTTTGTGGTCTAAATGCTGACTTTGGTGTGATAGTAACTGGTCCCGCTGTACGAATAAGTCCTACATCTGACTTTCCTGTTGACCAAAGAGTTTCTGGTATATTCTGTAAGGCATTCTCTTCCTCCTTTAATAGGAGTGCTAATCAGCTGTCCTTGCTAGACTGCAAGTGCATGGCTGGGTGGGTCTGAGTTATCCAATTCAACTTCTGCATTTGTATTCCTTGTTCTGACAGTTCTAACTCTGTCTGCTTTTCCCATCTCATGACTTTTTCTCCTAGGTCTACCCATTTCGCATTCTTGTCCGTAGTTAAGCTAACATGTGGTAATCGATTAGATTTATAGAGTGCAAAGAACTCCTGGGGCAATGAACAGCTGGCTACACTGTTTCCTTCCTTGTCCCAATACAGATTACGTAATATCAATCTGTTTGCATGATTTCTAAACAACTCTTGCTCATATTCCTTATCAGGTCCTGGTGTATTACAATAATACAGAGTACAGTGCAACAAATGTTGTTTATCAATGTCAAGGGAGGGGAACTTGCTGATGGCTACGTTCATCAACTCTTCAGTCACTGCCCCTGGACCAGTCGTAACCAAGTCCTGGCTGTACCAATACATTTTGCCCTCCGATTGCACTGCAAAGGTATCAATTTGTCGCTGTGCTTCCATACCCTGCATAGTCGGAACTGCTGCTATACCAAATAGTTGCATATGGTCCCTGCCCAAGAGGTTTACTGGGCATTTTGCAGAAACAACAATTTTGCTTTTCTGGGCCAATCCTGAAACAGAATCAGTTATTACAATATTATGGGAGAGGAGCTCCCGATATAGCTGTCCATTAGCTGCTTTCATTAGTATGCAAGCAGGTGACTCTGAATTCTCTGGCAGTTTGGAGGGATGTATCAGGGTCCGTGATGCCCGTGAGTCATACAAGAATTTGACTTCCCTCCCTTCTACCAGGAGTGTAACTTCTGGTTTTGTGTCCGCTAAATAGCTCAATAAAGCTAAATCCAATATTTCATTTTCTTCATTATCCGTAACTTCCTGCACTTCCTCTATTTCTTCTTTCACATTCTCTACTTCCTCTATCACATTCTCATTTGTCCTTTCTCTGCTATCCCCTTCTAGTGATTCTTGACTATCATATAGTCAGTTCTCACCCTCCTTGTCTTCCTCCGTGGTTGCCCTCTTGTTTTTCTTGCAATCCCTTGCCAAGTGTCCCTTTTTACCGCATTTAAAACATTCACCCCTTTTCTTTCACCCTTCAAAGTCCTCTGATCACTGATCAGATTGTTTGTTTCCCTGGGCATTTCTCTTGCCCTTTTTCCCAGACTGTACTACATAAACTTCTGCTCCATCTTCTACAGAAAATACTTGGGCTTTCTTTTTCTTTTTGCTATTAAAATGCCTTTCGGCATGCCTAGCATATTCAAGTAGTGACTGTAGCCTGCTTGTACGATGATCTACCATGTGTTTGTAATAAAACTGCTTATGGGTGCAATGCTGCCTTTCAAAAATGTATTCTTTAACTGCTGCTTATATGGGGAATCTTGTGTCTGATCTTCAGGAACCTGCATTCCACAATGGTTATTAAAACATTCTAACAGTCTGGCATGATATCTGTCAATAGTTTCACCTTCTTGTTGGAAGCATTGATTAATGCAAGTCCAGTCTGCCCTAGGCTTCCATTTCTCAGAGATTCGGTCTGTAAGACCTTTCACTCTGTTGTCTAGCTCTGCGCTGCTATGTGGGAGGGGCCAGAGCACAGCGTCACGGGGATTCCAGTTGCCACTAATCATGTGCCAATCTGGTCCAACAATTTGTCTGAAAACTTTTTCTACCTCTTCTCTGTTTAAATTATAACTCAGCCTCATTCCTTGTAAATCTTCTAAAAACTTTCTAAAATTAACCTTTGGATGGGGAATTCCCTCAGTGGCTTTCCGGATGTCTTCCAGAGTCCAGGGTCTATACACTAGAATAGTTGGGTCCTGACCTTCTTGCCCTGCCTGAGGATTAGGCACTTCTACGAGTGGGCATATTTCTTCTTCACTCATAGATCGTGAATTTCTACCCATATGATATAATTCAATGTCCCCTTTTGAATTACCTGCCCGTGTTCGTGACCTGGTCTCGATGGGATCTCTAATAAACGGTTTTGCTTTTGTAGTGTCTCTATTTATGGTAACAGCAGGATATCGCGGGGGTGGACTGACTTGTTCACTAGCTTCATATTCTGGTAAGGGAGGCGGAGGGGCCGATGCTATTACTAAGTTATTGTCCTCCTTATCTAAAAACATTGCTTTTGAATTATTGATTTTTTGTTCCCTATGGTTTACTTCCTCAATCCACCTGTGTGCCTGAGGAATTCCTAATTGGCGCTGCTTTTTTACTCGACCTCTGGAATCGGTTTAAGCTGCTTGACAAGTTTAACAAGCGAGGATTTTTCGAATTTACCGTCAAATTCATACTTATTAACCCATTTTGAGTAGTATTTAATATTATCAGCACACTGTGACTGCATGTATTTCGCGTCTTTGGTTAACGGCAGGTTTTGGGGTCTTTTTGTGCAATTATTACCTATTTTGTTCTAACCTTTTAATCGTTACGTAACTCCTTAGTTTTAACGTGGTACCACGGATTTTGTTATAGTCTCTTCAGAATGACTGCCTACCTGCTCTGTTTTCCTGATCTATGACAAGACAGTAATCTTTTCTGTCCCTGACTTGTAAAAAAATACAGTCCTGACAAAAACAATACAAATCTTGTCCCTGATCTAAAACATAAAAAAAGGTAGATTCACCTTACCTGAGCCTTTGTGATTGATCATCTGGTTCGTGAAAAACCCATCCTTCAGTCACAGATCAGAAAGTGGCTGGCCTCTTTTGCATGACAATTCAGTCAGAGGGCTTTTCAAATAAGAAGAACTGATGTGGTTTCTTCCCCGTATGGTTTCAAGCCACCTGGCCTGTCTGATCCGAGGCAAAGTGAGGGTTTCCGGTCTGAAGGACCAATCTGTCAAAGGAAAAAACTTCAAAGACCAATACACGTCAGGTTCAGTTAAGGTACATTTAATAACTTGCTGTAAGGAGACAAAAACATGCAAATACAGGATTTTGCCTAACTACTAACAGGAAGAATGCTATTCTTATACTGTTCTACAAGACATTGCCTTCTATGGCTGACATAATCAAACATAACTTTCAGTATTGTTCTACAGCAGATGTTACTCAGATTTTCTGCTGACACGACTGGATTTATGAAAAACATTTTGAGAAAAACAACCTGGCCTTGGTGGGCCCTAGCCCGTTACAAACTTCTATTGTGTAGTTCTAATACATGTGTTACATTTCAAGGTACTTTTCTAACTTAGACACAAGCAAATGCTGATTGCAGTTCATATTTTCAAGCAGTCTTTTTTCTGATTATCTATAGCTTCTGCAGCTGTGTGTTTTCTCACAGGACAAGCGGAACTCCTTGTCTAAGTCTCATAACATTAATATTGTTCTATTCATTATTTTTCTGACACAAGCAGAACTTATCTGCTTTCCTGCAAATTTCCAAAGCATAAGCAATAGCTACGCATATTTTCATTGCATTACAAGGTTAGAAAGCTTCTGCAATTCATACAGATTTTATGCAGTGTGAAATAGAATAAATGTGTTAACCCTTTTCAAGCCTTAAATGAACTAAGCATATTACTAATACATACACTAATACATATTTTTCTGACATTTCCTATGTCCTAAATAATAATTTCCATGATAATACTTTGCATGGTTTTGCAAATAAGATTAGTTAAACTAATGGGTCTGTAGTTTCCAATATCAGTTGAAGATCCTCCCTTATGAAGGGGTATGACCATTGCTGTCCTCTATTCATGTGGCACAAAGCCTGTTTTAAGACTATAGTTAAATAATGACCTTAGAGGTCTTGATAAGCCATATTTTAGAATATTCAGGATGCATCCTGGGATGTTATTGGCACCCACTGAGGCTGCGTTCTTGGATTTAACAAGTGCAGCCAGTACATGCTCCATAGTTATAGCTGGAGAGAGTTATGTTTGAAAGTAATTTTTAGGAGATGGTTGGGGGTAAGGGGGTAAAGTTGAAACTGAATTTGTTCGCTAATAGGTTCACTATATCACCAGGATCAGTGAATGTGGCACCATTAACCACTAGCTCAGCACATTGCTGTGTGCTGTCCTTGAGTTTTCTGACATAGCTGAAGAATACTTTATGGTTATCTTACACCTGGGAGGTTATCTTAACCTCAAAGTTAGTTTTGCTCGACCAAATTAGCTCTCTTATTTGCCTGTTTGGTTTGATGAGAGAGTTTTTATCTTTATGGGCATTACCCTTCCTGAGTTTTGCTACATTATTTTTCCTTTTGTTGTATATCCTGTTTAATTTAGGATGCCACCAGGGTGGTTTATTTCTGGTGCTAGTCCTGGGCTTACCTCTGTTTGGTACAGCAGCCTCTATGCAGCCATTGACATGGCTGTACAGAGTTCTGGAGAGAAATTCAGCACAGGCTGTTGTGTTCTTGGGGTTTGGAGGGACAAAGCATTTTGACAAACCATCACTTAATAAAAAGTAATTTGCCTTGGAATAGTTCCTAACTGCTACTGGTTTTAATGGGATTATGGAGTTCATTTTGATTTTCAAGGAGAGAGCTTTATGGTTTGACCTTGCCAAGGAAGACAAGACATTGGGGAGGGGTGCAGTATTCTCCCATATTTGTAGAAGGTCCAGTATGTTGGAGCCTTAAGTGGGAGTATTCACTATTTGGTCAAGGGTGGTTGTATTTACAAAGTCCAGGAATCTCTGTGTCAGTAGCGTTGAGGCTATGTAGGATTTATAGTTTTTAGAAGGAAAATTAAAGTCTCCCATGTTATGAGTGTTAGGTTGGATGATATGTGTCTCCAGCAGACCCAAATATACATTGAGAGCTTCCTGGGACATGAAGGGTGACCTACAGCTGGTTAGGATATGGTACATGATTTCACCTGAGGTGATCTACACAAAGAGAAACTCCAGCACATCATCCTGTTTGGCCCCCCAGAGCTATGCTTGTTATTGATATATATTGAGACAATTCCATATTTAGCCATTGTCGGAGCAGCTACTGGTCTAAAAGTGTGGAAGGAACTGAAAGCTTGCACTGCTGGGGTACCCTCTCCCTCTGTCACCTTAAACTATGGCTCAGTAACTGTACATATATCTATATTCTCAAATGTGAGATGGGCTTGGAGGGAGTGTAGTATTTTATTTAGGCTCCTGACATTGAGCAGTAACACCTTGAGGTTCAGCTAAGTTGATTTTTGTGTGTTAGTAGGTTTATCAATTTAGCATTGCCTAAAAAGGCAATATGGGGTGAATAAAGTTCCCATTAGTATTCAAAAAACTAGAGGGAAAAGGTGCAGACCAGTCTTTGCAAAACAATATGGTCTATTAACCATGTCTTCCCACGTTGACAAAAATCGGATTCTTGTAGAATGACACCCAGAAGACAGTTAGTTGTTGAAATCAATAATTTTTTTCTCATGTTGTGGCATCGTTCATATAATCCAGGGAGGTACATCTTAGGTCATTTATACTGACATGGATTGTAATGGAAATATATTGGTACCCCTGGTGTAATGACTTGAATGCATGCATTTTTTAGCAGATCCTGGCACCAGATAAGGAACTAACAGCTATTTTCTCCTTGTTCAGTATATCTTTCAATGGATGCCTTATGACAAGAGTATCTGTTTCTTTTCTTGTCTTGGGGGCTTAATGTTTGCAGCTCCACTGAGAGTGACAGTATGTGTAGTGTTGAATATAATGCCCCTATTGGCATGTGTTTGTTTAGACATTTCACTGCATGAGAAATCTCAGAGGTTCCCAATTAAAAAGATCAGTGGGTACAAAAATCTTAGTTATCAGGACAGACTAACAGCCCCCACTGTACTCAGTTTCTTATACACTCCACTGTGGGGATCTGAGTCTAGTCATTTGAGCCACGAAAGATCTAATAAATGGTCGATCAAATACCTAGCTAAAGGAATTAAACCTTCATCAACAAATATGGCACGTTTCCCTCCCCTCCAGAATAGACTTCAATAGCAAGCAGAATAGCATTGTTGGCAGTTTCATAACTGCATGAACAACCTTAAATTCTCCCTCCATCGGTTTTGTATTGCTCTTCTTGAGGGTGGATGAAACTTTAGAATATGGATTATTGACAAGGGTTGTAATAATATGCTGTTTGATTACCTAGTACTTAATTATGGACATAGCGGCAAACAAAAAGAGTGGAATAATAGTAAAAGGGAGGGTTAACTTTACACACACCCACAAAATGATTCACTTGTTTTACCTTCTTCAAGTCATTCTCCAATTAAGAAGGAGAATCGGCAAACAGGCAAGTAGATCTACATCATTTATTACAAGTTTCCATGCACCTTAGTTCTTTTTTCCATCATAAGCTTTTATTGTTCTTATAAAACCTCTCCCTTTTTGAACAAGTGAAAGAAGTCTTGTAGCAATATCCTTATTTAGGCGGAAACCAGTTATGTAGACTGCTGCCCTGATACTGTCATACTTACGTGGATGTTGTTTCCCCTTCATCTGTTTGAGTCTTCTAGTATGATTTCTTTGCTATCTAAATGCTGCAAAAGGTTAGTGAACCTTTTAGCTAAACATATTTTAAACTTAGACAAATAGTACAATTTAATTTTCACCTTTCTTTCTTTGCACATTTTTATGAATGTATGAAACTCTGCCGGGTTCTTTCTTGTGTTTGTCTCTCACTTCTACAGCATACCTCTCCATCTCCACAAAGTCCTTCATGGCATTTGATGTGCCCAATCAGTTTTTATGGTAATCATTTGAAATGTTGAAACCTGCTTCCACAAGTTCCATGGAGATTGAATGGCCAAAAAACAGACTTATATATGCTAAATTGAAAATGGCCAGAAAGGCTTGCCCACCTGCAAAAAAAAAGGTTTTAAGAAGAATGCGTGATATTCACTTTTCTCCTGTGTTTTAGTCTCTTTTTCTTGTTTGTTTTTTGGTATCTCAGCACTCAGAGTTAAGAGCAGATATTTCAATAGGGAGCCAGTTTTTATTTAATGTTGTGATAGCCCAGTCCATTTAGTAATAAGTCCCTTCATATGCCTTTCACACTCTGCTCCTTCCATCCTTTCAGGAATGCTACTGAGGTATAAACTGTTTCTTCTCAACCTTTCATCATAGTTAATTAGTCACTGTTCTTCACAGCCAAAGTAAACTTCCTGGGCATCAATCCTTGCCTTTATCTGCACAATATCATTCATAACTTAAGTCTTATCTCATCCGACCCATTACTGCATATAATGCCCCCTAGTGGCATGTATTTGTTTAGCCGTATCACTGTTTGAGAAATCTGATATTCCAACTAAAACAATCAGTGGCCTTCACAGAGGAGACAAAAACAAATTGATTATAGTCAGGGCTATCAGTCTGTCCTAGTAACTAAGATTTTAAAAGATTCAAAGATATAAAAGATTCAAAGATACAAAGTAAACTTTATTGTCATTTAGGATCACATACATGTAGCCTAAATGAAATTCCATGCATCAGCTCCTTCTTGAGATTGCATACAAAAACTAAAACAACAGATACAGGTAAAAGAATGACACAACTAACATATACCACCCTACCCCAGAACCAGTACAAAAGAGCAGAAAAGTTATAATAACTGCCCCATTTAAATAAAAACACATTACATATTACACTTTGCCTAGGCAGTCTGTCTGTTGTTGCACTGTAGATGTCAAAGTTCTTTGATAAGGTTGCATTAACCTCCTGCAGTTATTATTTTTTTTTACTGCATATATAGTGTCTAATTTTGGTTCATTTTACAAACTTTGGCAAAGACACCTTCTATGTAAAATCTCCCAACTGACTTCACCCTTATTAATTTCCCTAACTGTGGGACCCCATACCATAATTACTCTGTAAACTGTCCCTCGTCTTTGATTTGGGTGCCTTAATACTGTTTCTTTTACAGCTCGTTTTCTTCTTTGAGGGTATAGATTCAGTGCTTTTATGTTCCATTTCACTCCTTTATGTTAATGCTTCTTTAAATGATCATTCAAAGGATACGCTATTAACTATTATGTAAGTTTCCTAAGCCCAGCATCAGTACCGCTACCAATACAGTATCTAACCAAAAGTCAGGGATAGCCTTGTTTGGGTAATTTGCAGATGAGTATATATTGATGGCTAAAAAAAGAAAATATGTGGTTATACCAAGGATACTAGATATATTCAAGAACATTTTAATTTGTAATAAAAAGAAACACTTTTAGTAAGGATGGGAGAAATTAAAGGCAGAAAAATATGTATGAACATACATGAACACGAGTATTCCATCTATTAAGTGGACACCATGGTAGAAGGAACATTAAATAAAACTTGGAAAGCATATGCATGAAATGCAGAATACACTAGCAAATGGTAAAACAAAGGTAAATTCTTTAACAGGCTAATTAAGGGTAATCAGTACCATGATTGCTCCTTTTATTCTATACTTCATACGATATATTTCTGCTCATATAACTGTCCAAGAGTGATGAAAGTACACATAATGTTAGAAGAATATGAGGACAGAACTTTTTGTGCTTGAATGAAATGACAGTGTCATTTATCACCTATTAATATGAACGGGTGGGGACCGATTCATGTTCCTACTTATACACTATGTTGTATTACAAGTCAACGGATAACATTCAGTAGTGAAATTAAAGTTAAATGGGAATGTAGGAATCCCCCTCAAAAGTAAGTGTGGATACATTTGGGATGAGTAAATCGATAACTGGAAGCAAGACTTCATTATATCAACTTGTGGAATTCAGAGGGGAAGGGGATACTCAGCATTCTGGAGAGGGTGAATTTTCAGCATTGCAGTATAACAAGGAAATTCAAAAATTTATAAAAGAACAGGAAATAGGCATATGGATAGATGCAGAGTTGGTTGCATGCAAATATTATTATTCAGACATGCTTGGGAATAAAGATAAGCTAATTTAACAACTTTCAGTATGTGGCAATTATATGAGACAGTAGAACACCAGTGGAACACATACTCAAAGAATCAATTATTCTGATAAAGTAAATGGACTGCTATGAAAAAGGCAATGGAAGTCTAACTGCAGTGTTCATGTATTCAGTGTAATGGCCATGTCCTGACAAATCATATGTCTTTGCAGTGTGATAATAAGGTATGCTGAATAATTCCATACCGTGATTCCTACAGTTTTTGGTCTCAAAGTCTACCATTGTCAAGTCTCTGAAATACTGAGGCAGTCCTTGTATTTTTCCCACAGGACAAATAGCTGTCCCATGTTGATCTCTGTCATGTCTCCCAACCCATTCAAATGTAAAACTGCAAAAGAAACTGTGCCCAACTGGCAACTATACAAAGTACAATTTTTCTGTCTTCTACCAAAGATACATATTTCCTTTAAGCCATCTCTGAATTGTAAAGCATACTTTGGCTGCAAGTCTACAGGGTTGTTAATTCACCCAATTCTCTGTTTTTATGGTACTTAGAAAACTTAAGATGGCCACTTCCACATATCAAACATTTTCATGTTGCTACTTTACCTATGAAGTCACAGCACATCAACACTGTTACTGCTACAGGCCATTTTATCCAAACATGATGTTTCAGAGTTGTTAAAAATTGTCCTTTCACATTTAATTCCATTTTGCTGGTGTTGTAGATAACAGATGAGGTTAGAATATGATTATTCCTGGCCCAAGATTATTCTGGATTGCTAAATTTATGAATCAGCTTTTACTTTGAGGAATATAATGTACAACTGTTGCAAACTTGGGCCCATATCATTTCAATCTTTTCAAGCTGAATAAAATCCAATGGAACAACACATATAGTAACAGAAGTAAAATGTCATATTTTATTGAACACGATTGTCACACTAAATTACAAAGAGCTCATTGACAGAACATCTAAATGCTCATTTAGCAGGTTAAATAACCTTTATTCATTTATCTATTTATTTATTCAACATTTGTTTACCAGGAAAGTCCAACTGGGACAGAGCCCATTTTCAACAGACACCCAAGGAGAAATGCTCCAGATGCATGTCTCCAGCAAGTGGAAGGAAACTGGAGCACCTGGAAAAAATCCATGCAAACGTAGGGAAGACATGCAGACTCCTCAGAGAAGGTACCCCAGCTGAGAATCGAACAGGAGAACCTCTTGCTGTGAGAGAATGTTAACTGCTGCACCACTGCACCACCCCTTGCCCAGATAATCACATGATATCAGAAATAAACCAAAATATATCACCAAAAATGATTAGAGCCAATGAACAGTGGATCATTTGTTTTTATGTAATGAGTCTCAATACTTGTCTAAAGAACCCTTCACTTTCTGTAATGAACCTCACTTTTAATAGATTTTAAAATGCTGATATCTTCATTTAAAACTGCATGAATACAAGCATTTGTTAGTGTCTATTGAATTTTATTTTGGAGTTTCTTACATGGGTTTCTAGTGCAGCAGTATGTGTTTTATTAATATAGCCAATTTCTTGTATGGTCACTAACATGATACACTCTGCAAAGAAATACCTTATTTCATTCTTTTTCTTGACTTCCTGCCTTTCTAAGTATATGCATATATGGTTACACTACAGTTTCTTAACTATTCATTTTCATTGACAGATATTTTGTGTGTCACAGTCTACTGACCAGCAATATAGTTAACCTTTCAAGTTTAAGTATGCATTGTTGAAAGGTTTTCACTTATACATAGGCTGTGAGACGTTTGAGTTAGTATATGAAAAATGGTGTAGTAGACAGAGACTCCGCCTCCAGGTAAATATATGGCTTTATAAGCAGTTATTTCTTTCACAGTTATTTTTTATGATAGACTTAGTCTGTTTAGGTATAGACAATTGTGCATTATTTTGTGTCTTTTTCTTTTATTTAGTTTTAGTACTCTGATTGCAACCATGTTGTATTGATATCTAGCAGTGCAGTAGAAGTACATTTTTTGCATTATAATGTTGTGCTCTGATTATTCCAACTCTACTAACACCATTAATTGTCATCTTTGAGAGGTTAATTTGTTCTTTTCCACCATGAAGGAGTGGTGGGAACCAGCAAGGGCAGCCTCTATCTTGCTGGAGCCTAATATATTTTCCAGTGCACCTGTATCATGTCTATTTGTGCTGACAGGCACTGTTTAATAAATTGCAGTACTGACCCAGAGGCTGGTAATATTTTTTTCACACAGCCCACAATTCTCAGCTGAAATGCTGAAAGATCTTTGGGTGGACCTGTGCCAATACTTCCTACAAATACTGGTGATACTTCCATATCTTTTCCAAATATGCAGCTGTAGTTAGAATGGACAAACCTTTTCCCAACTATACTGGCCAAACTGGCTGTCAATTGTTCATTCCCATCTCTCATTCGATAGTCATTTCTGCCTCAGGCTACTACTTAAATCTAGGCCTCTTTGAACATAGCCTGAACACTATATAACTGAACCATTAAGTCAGCACTACTCTCCAGTATTATTTATCTTATTTTAAGGCATCCATTTAAATTTCTATTGAATTATTTAAAGTGCGATATTAGCTGAAGAGAATGTCATCAGTAACAATATAAACTGCTTGTATTTGAATTCATCAGACACCTAGACAAGACTTTCATTATGCTATTTTTAATATCATCTTGATATAACTTTACTTTATCAAGGGAGCACTGGCATGACAAAAGGTATAACTGTTTTTAAATTATATGCATAAAATAATGAAGATGTTATTAAAAACACATTTACAGATTCCTGAACTCCTTGCATTTTAAACAAGAGATAAGTATATACATTTCTCCTGACATGAAGTATTATTTCTGAGATTCATATAATCCAGTATTATTTTCAGACTGTTGTAATTTAAGTTGGAAATTGGAAATCATTGCTGCAGATAGCTTTATATAAAAATGGCATCAAAGCTATGAAACGGCTCACGGACAATGATGAAGTTCACAGCTGTATGACTTTTTAAGTTATCTGGAGTAATATCCATAGTATTCACACCACCGCAGGTCATGTTCTTTTCTTCCTCTGCAGAGATCAGTGTTAATCATACTTATTTCAAAAGATTTAAGAAATTCCTAAAAGAGAAATAAGAAATTGTTCATTAGTATGCAAAGCACACGTTGGATTTTAAATTTGCTGAAAACTATCACTGCATTTAAAAGCATAGAAAATATGAAAATGTCAAATGTCATAAATATTCATTTCATTTCAAGGTATTCTTTCATAGCTTGAAGTTTTAGTTTACAGAACACAATTTAAACAAGTATTGTTATTCAGTTTATGCATTTCATGAAGTGACCCTGACTTTCTTTAAAAGGTTTTTCATTTCTTGCAGAGTACAATATGGAAACACTAAGAGGCGTAATTATTAGCTAAAAGGAACTAAAGTGCTGATAAACACAGGGGAAAACTCACCGTACATGATAGCCTAAAGAATGGCATAAGAAAACTGAATACTTCAATTTGCCTTTACATAGTGTTTAGTTTCTTTCAAGGTTATTAACAAATGCATCAAACCTGAAAAGCACATACACTGGATTTCAAGGATGACATTGGAGCACTCCTGAAGTTAAAGGAATAACTTCATCTCACCTGGATGAAAACAAAATTAGTGGCATCTGGTTCAGGTTCAGTGCATTTCAATTCTTTTAGCTAACAAGTTTAGCTTGTTTTTCAAAGTTGCATCACTAAAAAAACATGCTTTAACTAATCATTTTTACATATAAGCTGTATCTACTAATTTGATTTGAGGTGTAGAAGTTTGTCTGATATAAGACAGACAGAAAGACATGCTCAAAAATGCAAGCACAACTTGAGATTTGTATATCTCCAGAAAAGTCAATGGGCAGGATTCACAAAGGCTTGCACGGAGTCTAAGAGTAGTGTAAGACTCCATGCAGCCTTCGCGATCCAGGAACAGCCCTAAAGTCCATGTAAGAGACCAGCTAAAACGTATCTTACACTGAGTGGGCGTGGATATGCTAATAACCTCACTTGCAGCCCAAAGGCATGCAAATGAGGTAGATTAGTGATCCACGAAGCCCAAAGCAGCCCGTGTAAGAGCCGTGTTAGCTGCAGAAATGTACTCAGTTGACAACTGAGTACATTTCTGCAAAAACCATAATGGAGCCATGTCAGTTCCAAATAAAGGGTGCATATGTGTCAGGCAGCATGCCAATGGCCAAATATGTGGCCATTGGAAAGGTACCCCGATGCAAATATGAAAAATAAATATTTTTCACATCGCCAATGTTTAAACGCATGGCAGCCTCAAGCCAAACGGGCTGCTGTATAAAACATAAAAATGAAGGTTATAAACCCACAAATGTGGGTTTTATGCAATACATGGATTTACAATGCAGGGACCAGCAGACCAAAAACAACATGGCCACTGTTTAATGGTTGCTAAGGGGGGAAGCTGAGTCTAAGACATGTAACTAAGCATTAGTAGGCAATCTGATGTAAATGAGTGTTAGGATACTGAATTCCACTGTCACATAGCAAATTAGCACATTCTGAGTAGTGTAAGAGATACATAAGGGGGAGGAATAGAGTAGGAGATAGGTGACATCACAGGGGGGGATGGTAGAAAGAAATGCAGTTCATTGGAGGTCAGTGTTACATGACAGATGTCAGACACATATCATGGAAAGAGGAGTTCCACAACATAAGCATGGGAAAGTTAAGAAATGGAAGGTGTACACTGTTGCTTACACCAAAGTTTGTTGCTGGACGTGCATGCGCACGTGTGCGCGCCATGAAGTGCGAGTAGGACAGTGTGCGCACGTGTAAGGCAGACTGAGCATGTGGGAGCCTGTTGGCAGACTTGTAAGACTGTTTGCACTAGTGTCGCGTGTTTTAACCCGAATAAGCAGATTCTGAACCGTGTAAGCATGTGTGTGTGCGTGTAAGCCACTGTGAGCGTGTTTCTGCTGGTATGCGGGTTGCTCCCCCCTGAGGAAACAGAAAGGAAAAAGGAAGCAACAGAATTAGTAGGAAGCTAGCAGGGAATACTGCTGGAGCTAGCAGGTGAAAACAATTAGAAGCAGGCAATTACATAGGCAGAATAGTAGCTCAGCCCAGCAGTTAAAACTCTGCAAACAGCAGTGCAGGATGTTTCTCTCAAGAGACACTGCAAGACAGGAGTAAGCTATTAGAAGTGAAAACTGAAAAAGCTGAACTCAGAGCAGAAATGCTAGGGGCTGCCATAGCTGTCATAAGGAGACATAGGCTACTTGCTGAGGGTGGTGACAATGCAGATGGTGCCAGACAACCCACAGTGAGGAGACGGAGAAGAGTGTACAGGCCCAGGGTCACCTACCATGGGTTACATGAGCTGGAGATAGTAGAGCACTATAGAGTGGACAGAGACCTCCTGCAGCAAATTGTTGAGCTGTGCAGGCAACGCCTCACACACAGAACCAACAGAGGGGAACCCATCCCAGTGGAAACCAAGGTATGTGTTGTCATAAGAATACTAGCAACAGGTACCTTCCAGAGACCAACTGGTGATATGATGGGGATATCACAGGCATCAGCCTCCAGGGTACTGCACCAGTTGCTGGATGCCATGTCAGCACATGCCGGTGATCATGTATATTTCCCCAATGCCCGTGAGGTATTGGCCAGCAATATGCGTCTTTTCCAGCAAATAGCGGAATACCCTGAGGTAGTGGGTGCAATAGACTGCACGCACATATGCATCATAGCACCAGCCGGTGAGTGGGGTAGGGCCTAATTAACCGCAAGGGATTCCCCTCCATCAACTGCCAGATCGTGTGTGATGCCCAGGGCATAATAATGAATGTGTTTGCTGGCTGTCCTGTGAACTACCATGATTCCCATATCTGGCATTTGATGCAGCTGTACCAGACATTTGCCAATGGGGACATCCCACATGGACACCTAGTGGGGAATGCAGGTGATGCACTGGAGCCGTGGCTGATGACACTCATCAGAAATGCACACACACCTGAACAGGAATGCCATAATGAGGCACACGCACAAACACGTAATGTAATAGAGCATGTGTTTGGCCTGCTTAAGTCACGGTTCTGGTGTCTGGACACATCTGGTGGAGCCTTGCAGTACTCACCAACTACATGTACCCAAATTGTCATGGTATGTGCTATGCTACATAATATGATCTTGCGAAAACAGCTGCAGCAGGACCAGCACAGGGCCGGGCCAAACAGCCCCCCACCATTGCCAAGGCCATCACAGGCAGAGCGTGACTTGGAGGAGGAACAACCTGAGCCTACCCCAGTAGGCAGAAGGAGGCATGCCCAGTATGCCCTGGCTTTGGCAAAGAGGCAACGCATAGCACATACACTGGCTCAGTAGGAACCCTGGGAATGATACCACTTTCTGACTCACTCATATAATAACATGAATGCCTAAAATGACATAACCTGCTCTCAAGCATGTACAGGGAGTGTAATATGTACATCCGACAGAGGCAGCCCTGCAGCACCACCTGAGGCATGAATGCCATGTGTTAAGTAAAGTAACACCATGTAGTATATGCACACTTGAGGACCCTGACTAATATCCTACCCTCACCAAGCATGATGCCACAATATGACGATGGGATGATCAATTGCAATAATTGGCTGAAGTCTTGCAGTTAGTCAAAGGGGATCCAATGTGTGCCAGCCTGGGATGACATGCTGAGCATGACATGATGCTCCACCTGCTAGGGGTGGCGTGCACCTATCAGTCCAGGCCTTATGGATACTGGCAAAGGCTGTCATTACCCACAGCATGCCCTGAATAGGTAAGGCTCAAAACACAAACCCACCTCCATAGGTATCACAAGGGATAATAACCTAGATGTAATGCTACCCAATGCCAGAAGTCTAAACAGCAAGATGCATGCAGTGTAAACTCACCCAGTATGGAGAATGTTGATATCTGTCCTGTAACAGAAAACTGGGTCAAGACTCACAACAGCACCCTAACACTACCATGTTACACCTCATACTGTGCTGTACAGCCTCAAAACATGGAACAAGCTACAAAAGGAGGGTGACTAGCAATAATTGTCAAGGATAACCACACCCCCATGTTGGTACCACAGCAAGAAGCAGCATGGACTAGCCATGGTCAAGTAACAGTGGCTAAAACTGCTTCCCAGTTTATAGCCTGCTACAGACTACCATCCTAACACCAGGAACTGCACCTGGCCTATGTTGGAATACATGAATATATCAAGCCCCTCAAACCACATTATATTGGTTGACTGAAAATACCCAGACACAGACAGGGAGCATTATACTAGCTCCAACACTGTAGGAGAAAAGTTCCTAGAATCCATAAACCAAATTGCCCAGGAACAACGTATCACTCCCACAAGAGGGGCAAGCATACTAGATGTGATAATCAGCAACATGGGTACTGGATGGGAAGATGAGACGTGTATCCCTCACTGGTAAGACCAGACCATAGAGTAATCACACCGGATATACACATCCTGACCACAGTCCCTGGCCAGAAAACCACAGTGAAAAACATGTGTAAAGCAAAAGTTGCTCAGTACTGCCAAAACTAGTCAGTAGGAGAAGGTAGCCACACACACCACAAACCCAGTCCCACATAGACCTATCACAGCTGCAAACCAAAGACATAAACACAGAAAAACATTCCCAGAGGCCCTAATTACAAACACACCACACCAACAGAGGCCTCCAAAGCAGACCCCCAAGGAACCACAACCTCCAAACATAGCACATGCAACACACAGTACACAAAGCTGGTGTGCCAAACAGTCACAGGCCAGAAGGAGAAACAACATGCCTGATACAGTTGTAATAGGTGACTCCATAGTCAGACACACTGCTGTCCCGCTCACCAGACTCAACAAGGGAAAGGGTACAGTAAGCTGCCTGTAGGCTGCTAGAATATGCCACATAACACAAGTACGCAGGTTACCCCAAAGCAAGTAGAAATATGATGCAGTCATTGTCCATGCTGCCGTGAATGACCTGAGATGTACCTCCCTGGACTACATGAAAAGAGACATAGATGATCTCTCCGAGTATGTACTCCAGGCCGGTATGACACTGACCGTTTGCAGCATCCTACCCTCACCAAGAATGATGCCACAGTACAAACACAGAATGATCAGCTTTAACAAGTGGCACAATTACTGCTGTCATTCCAAGAGGATCTAATGTCTGTCTGCTTGGGATGTCATGCTTGACAAGCCATGCTGCTGTTCCAGGGATGGCTTGCACCTGTTACCCCTGGGCATCTGAATAATGGATAAGGCTTTTGCCACCTCCATAGAGCCTATACATAGGCAAGGCTGAAAAGACTAACCCATCACCCTAGAAAACATAAGTGGTAAGAAACATAATGGTAATACTGACCAATGCCAGACGTGTAAACCGCAATATGCATGCTCCTGAGGCCCTACCCAGTATGGAGAACATCAATGTCTGTGCAGTGACAGAAACCTGCTGCAAGCCTCCTGACAGCACACCAGCACTACCAGGTTATACCTCATATCATGCGTTATGGCCCCAAAACCTGGACCAAAACATAAAAGGAGGGGGAGTATCCATATTCAGCACAGACACCCATATGTCCAGGTAACTGACAATTCACGAAGCATTGGAGACCACCCATGTGCACCTGCTGTACAGTCTGTAGCATGCTACAGACCACACTCTCACACACAGGAACCCCACCCAGCCGTCCTGAAGACACTGGACAGTATGAATGTCCCACCAAATACCAAACAAGGTACTCACAAATTACCACATAGGTGGTAAACCATTATGTATGGAAGGAGTAATCAGGGACCTAGGGACACATGTGGACAGTAACCTATTATGTGACACTCACATTGCCAATCTGGCTAGGAAGACTGTCTATATTGGACACCGTATCATGAAAGGATTCACATCTACTTCAACAGAGGTCATTGTGCCCCTGTACTGTTCTCTTATCAGACCCATAATCTAGTACAATGCCTCATTTGGGATGTACCTTACCTGACACCTGCAGCAGTTAGAAAGACCTCAAAGGTACCTCACCAAGAGGATAAAGGGTCTCAAATATATGTCATATGCTGCCTGGCTGTAGACACGCCAGCTGAATGCAGTCACATACTGCCTACACAGAGGCATTGTATGCCTGTTGTACAAGGCCATGTCCAACACAGGAGTAATGGACATGCTCCACCCCAGAAAAACCAAAGCCATTGGAGCTTTGAGAGTGAGAGATGTCATCCTCAACACATAATGAAATAGGATGTGCTGGAGGGACAGATACATAACCCAGAGGCTCCCTACACCCTGGAACAGAATCCCACTCCATGTTAGGCAGAGCCCCTCACTGACACTCTTCAACAGGAATCTCGCCAAGTGGATGGATAATCGTAGATGTACACTGGGGGTCTTCACTATGTCACGTCCAAGACAGAGGCACAGTAAAGTAAATCATAAATGGCCATAATATCCACATAGCAAGGGGTGGCGAAAGCCACACACACTCTGGCTAGGCTTATAAATGCCCTAGGGTGGATAGCCTAGTATGAACCTATGAACCTATGAAGATACAAATTGTACAGGACACTAAGGATAATCACAATGCTTTCTCAACTGATGGTAGGAACCTTGTTGGGAATTCATGGATTTGCTCTGAATCACTCAAATATTACAAACAACATACCAAACACACACACATATTGCCAACATACAACCTGACAGGTGCAGTGCAAACCCCACCCCAAGAATGCAAAATATCTATCCCAGCAGACTGCTGGCCCCCTGACATTGCAGATGCTGAGGTAACAGCCAGCATCTACAAAGCAAAACACACAACAGCAATGGTATGAGATGGTGTCCTGGGCTGAGTCCAACATGGACTCCAAGAAGAATGGAATGCCAAATCACACTACTGCTCAATGTCAGCTTTACCACAGGATATGTACCCAAAGAGCAGTGTACAACAACAGTGGTTCTTCCCAACAAAGGTGTTGCCTGAATGGATACTGCAAACTACCACCCCAGAATCCTGACAAGCTTGGTCTGCACAGCTATGGAAAGGATCAGCATGTACCACAGACATAAAGATATTGGGGACCTACTGACACCGGACCCTACCCAGTGTGGCTTTCTTAAGTACAGATGCTGCCCCTTAAACATGTTTGACTCATTTGAAACAGTCGTTAAGGTAATTGATGAGGGCAATGTGGTCTACACAGCATAGCTGGACCTTGCAAAGGCTTCCATGCAATACCCAACGTGTTCATTATAGATAGGCTCAACAGCTTAAATATAAACCCCTATGTCAGTAGAGGGGTTGCAAACCAGACCAAGGACAGAACTGACATGATCAGACATGCTGCAGCCATGTCAGACTACAAACCAGATATAACTGGCATCCCACAAGGCTTGGTCCTGGGACCTCCCTCATTTGGTATATATGTCCCATAGGTACAGGCCAACATGGAAGGACTGTGTCTGAATGTGTTTGCAGAGGACTACAAACTGGCCACCATATCTGACCCTCCAGCTGACACCAGCATCCCACAAAAGGGCCACATAGAAAGAGACAACTGGTGCCATAGCCATGTCAGCAAGCTAATTGCAGAAAAGTGTATAGTCAACCCCTGTGGATATACAGTAAGAGCCCACCAATTACCACATATGTGTTAACCCATTAAGTACTTATCATGTAATGAGAGACCTGGGGACACAAGATGATAGATATCCTGCATTGGACAAACATGTGGCTGTAGTGGTTACAGAAACATATCATATACCCACCTACCATGAAGGTTGTCAGATCTAGATAAGTGGAGGTCATTGTGGCTCTGCAGTCATCCTTCATCAGCGTTACAATTGGCTACAATAGCCCCTGTGGGATGTACCTCAGCAGACACTTCCATCAACTGTAAAGTCCCCAAAAGTACCTCACCAGGAGTATCAACGAGCTTGAACAGATGCCATGTGTTGCCTGATTAAACAAACTGCAGCTCCACACACTGCCATACTGCCCACCCAGAGGCAAGCTGTGCCTGATGTATAAAGCCATGTCCAAGCTGGAATCAATGAACATGCTGCACCTTGTACAATCTGAATGGCAGTGAACTATGCACATGAGAGACCTGAACCCCAGCACTGACATACATAGGACAAGCTGTACTGAATGATCCATAACACAGAAGCCACCCCCACTCATGAGTAAACTCCCAGTACAGGTTAGCCAGAAAGTCATTCATCGACTCTCCTCAAGAGGAATCTTGATGAGTGGATGGGAGATGGTAGGTTTACCCTGGGTATCACTGTTATGTAATGGGTAGATGGAGGCACAGTATACTAACCATGACATATGTCATGGCAAACTCCACCTACAATGTGTGTCGAAGGACAAACACACGATCCGACTAGCATTATAAATGGCCTAGGGCACATCACTAGTGTTTGCCAATGTACACCTATGTTGTGGAATACACTACCAATGTTGGACAAGCCTGGTTTAAGTAGTTCATATCTGAACATAATGCAACATGGTCAGATGTGCAAAACTGGCCCCTAACCAGGCTGTTGTACTCACTATGTAAATGTAAAGCAGTGATAGGACTAAAGGCCAAGATACTGTCCACCGCAGTGAAAGTACTGAACCAGTACACTATACGGTACTACAGTGTTAGGTCAGTATAAAAGGATGTTGACAACTGTATGCAAAGT
Source organism: Protopterus annectens (assembly GCF_019279795.1). Taxonomy (NCBI): domain Eukaryota; kingdom Metazoa; phylum Chordata; order Ceratodontiformes; family Protopteridae; genus Protopterus; species Protopterus annectens. The sequence continues at coordinate 660,137,750 of NC_056751.1, forward strand.
ATCCCATGCAAACCCTGCAGGCAGAGTATAATCCCTGTTGTGTTCAGACACAAAGCAGTTGGACAGTAACTACACAACATGACACACAACACACAACCATAAACGTGAGATATTTTGTTGAAGTTCACACTCATCCACAAATGTGGTGGGCTGCAGAGTTCAACATATGGAAATCTCACACTGGGCATGCCCGCACACTTTGAGAAATGAGACATATGTCAGACAACATGCCATGGGAAGCCTGAACTGGGCATGCTCACACACTTAGGCCAAATCTCAGTTTAGCATTTGGCCACACATATCTGGTATTTGTACGTGTAATTCCAGGAACCAACCACATCACAGCAATCTGCCCAGTGCACACAGTTAAATGACTACAGAGACATACGTGATATAGAGGATCCCTCCCATATTCAAACATCTTCCACAGATACGCAAGTTGTTCATAGAAACAGGGAATACTATGGCAATAAAGACCTGCAAACAGTCTAACAATAACAAATATTGTGCATCTGACAATTAAACATATGGGTGTAGAGGTCCACACTAGGCTGTTTGCCCTAGGGAATGACAGCTTAGCCAGAGTGTGCTTGGCGTCTGCCTCCCCAGTACAGTAGGCTACTGTGCCACTGTAAAGTAGGTCACATAAGGCACCGTGTGAGGCTAGTGTGCTGTGCCTCTGTCAAGCAGGTACACAGTAGAGATCCCAGGGGTTTAATTTGCTAAGCTACATTCATGTTGTTTGTGTGTGCTGGAAGAGGGTTGCTGAGGACATCTAACAGTACGTGGGCATCAATAACAGACTGAGGGGAGCCTTATCTGCATTGTCTGGACAATATCACTGTCAACACTTTGTCGTGATGATTATGAGGGATTGAAGTGTCGTGCCAGTACTGTTCAGAGATGTCCTCCCTCTGTGGGCTACTGCTCTGCAATGTATTAGCTCGCTCTGTCTGTTGGACAGCTCATATATGGCTGGTGTACACTTGACAGGTGTCCTGTTGTGGAGCAGGCATGGGTATATTTGGGATAGTATGATCAGTGCAAACCTTCCACATGCTCATAGAATGCAATTGTCAAGGAGTATGCAGAGTGGCCTGTATACTCCCCCAGCATGGGTCCTTTGAAGTCTTCCACCCCAGTCTTCACAAGTGTAAAGTCTGCTTTTGATAAATGCACTTTGTTTGCAGTGACAACCTTGCCTGGGGGTGGGGATGGGATATGGATGTCCAGGGAAAGGTGGGTATGGCCATATATCAACAATGGTGGTCTATCTCTGGTGTGGAACAGTGAGTACCCATGTTGTAGATGGTCAGGTGCAATATGTATTCCCCTTGTGGCTGTGGTGAGTGGTCCTGCCATAGCACATGGACTCACAAATTGTAGTGGCTGTAGGGTAATGTTGTAGAGGCCTGAGTAGTTCCCACACACAACATACCTGTACCTGACGTTAACAACTGGAATGGTGTATGTGAACACCTGTATATCTTGGCACTGTTCCCAGGGAAGCAAAGTGTGTCTCCTGGATGTGGGAGGGGTGGTCCAAACTGGTTGTGTTGTGTGTTACAGGTCCTGTGGTCATGAAGCATGGTATAGAACATAACCTGCCACTGCGATGTGCATAACTGACCCTGAAGTAGGTGGCTGCAAATGCATATATAAGCTATCCCCCACCTGACAGGTAGTACTAGATGTACATACCTCTGTAGAAATAATGATGTCAGCACCCTATAAATACTGCAGGTGCAGACCAGATGCCCAGTAATTTGGGTAGTGCGCTCTGCTCATGCGTCTCCCTCAAGTGTCATAATATAGTTAGGTAGGGGTTTGAATACTGCAAATGCTCAGCGTGTGGGTGAGTGGGGTTGGTGTGTGTGCACGTCTGTGTGAGGGAAATGTCCCTTTTGGCAACTGGGAAAACACAGTACAGGATGCACATTCCCCTTTCTAAACACTGATGATGTCAGCAGTACAGCAGGAGAAGGGAAACCTCCCAGTAATGCAAATAGCGTGCTCTACTAATGCGTCCCTCTCAAGTGTCATAACATAACTAGGGAAGGGTTTGAATCTTGCAAATGCTCAGTGTGTGTGGAGGGGGGTTAGTGTGTGTGCAATTCAGTATGAAAGAAATGTCCCTTTTGGCAACTAGGAGAACACACTACAAGATGCACATTCCTCTTTCTAAACACTGATGATGTCAGCACCCTATGAGTACAGCAGGAGAAGAGAAACCTCCCAGTAATGCAAATAGCACACTCTGCTAATGCGTCCTTCTCAAGTGTCATAACTTAGTTAGGTAGGGGTTTGAAACCTGCAAATGCTCAGTGTGTGTGCAGCCGCTCAGTGTGTGTGCAGTTCTGTATGAAAAAAATGTCCCTTTTGGCAACTAGGAGAACACACTACAGGTTGCACATTCCTCTTTCTAAACACTGATGATGTCAGCACCCTATAAGTACAGCAGGAGAAGAGAAACCTCCCAGTTATGCAAATATCACACTCCCCTAATGCATCCATTTTGAGTGTCATAACATAGTTAGGTAGGGGTTTGAATCCTGCAAGTGTGTGTGTGTGTGTGTGTGTGTGTGTGTGTGTGTGTGTGTGTGTGTGTGTGTGTGCAATTACATGTGTGAGAGAACTGACCTTTTTGCCAACCAGTACAACACACCAGCTGCTGCATATACCAATCTCTACACAGAGATGATGTGAGCACCCTACAAGTACAGCGGAAGAGGCCAAATCTCCCAGTAATGCAAATAGCACGCTCTGCTACTGCATCTCTCACTACTGTCATAGCACAGTTAGTTATGGCTTTGAATTCCACACATGCCACATGTGTTTTTGTCACACAGAATGCCCATGTGTGTGGGTTGTTGTTCACAATAATGCATGGCATTGATTAAACCAGTAATGGCAATGGACACAGATGATGTATATGTGTGCCAAATACACATATGTACCTGTGACCTTCAATAGTTCCCATGGGTCATACCAGCCTGTGCCACATGCTCAGAGAGCCCTTCCATGTTCCCTATCATGTAGTCCAGGGAGGTACATCACAGGTCAGCCATAGTGGCATGGACAATGACTGAGTCATATGTGCCCATGCCTCTGACTGACCTGTATGCTTGTGTGATGTGGTGAACCATAGTGCCCCATGGGCATATCACTGTGACCTTCACCTTGTCCAGCCTGGTGAGCATGACCTCACTGTACCGGACAATAACGGTACCTAACACAACTGTAGCAGGTGTGTTGTCTAGCCGTACAGGCTGTGACTGTTTGGCACACAGGATTTGTGTGCTATGTGTTGCATGTGCTGTGTTCTGGCTTAACATATGCCTGTGTGCCAGCTGCAGAGGTGTCTGCTGCTCAGGCAGGATGCTATTCTGAGGCTCCACGAATGGCCCAGTGTGTTCACATGTTTGGATTGCTGTCAGTGTAGGTCTACATCAGACTGGATTTGTAGTCACAGTAGTATTTCATGCCACCTGACAGGTTATGCCAGTACTGGGTTCGGAGTGCTTAGTCCCCAGTTTGGCTATGTGGTTGCATCTCATACATGTGTTGTACATCCATGTGTAGGGGAGAGGGTTGACTGTGTACATGTGGCAGCTGTGACATTGCCACATGACCCACATTTACCACAACTGTACCATAGAGGTGACTGACAAGTGACCTTTGCACATGCTACCATAGTATTGTAAATGCCATGGTGATTAATAGCACATAGGGCCAATGGGGAACAAGGTACAGGTTCATAGGTTCATAGGTTCATACTAGGCTATCTGCCCTAGGGCATATATAAGCCTCGCTAGAATGTGTTTGGCTTTCGCCACCCATTTTAAATTAATTTGTCATGCCCTTTTCCAAGGTTAGTATACTGTGCCTCTGTCTAACAGTGACACAGACGTGATACCCAGTGTAAACCTACAATCTCCCATCCACTCATCAAGATTCCTCTTGAAGAGAGTCAATGAGGGACTCTGCCTAACCTGGACTGAGATTATATTCCAGAGTGAAGGGAGCCCCTGGGTTATAAATCTGTCCCTCCAGCATGTCCTATTTATTTCAGTGCTGATGTTCAAGTCTCTCAAGCATGTAGCTCAATGGGATTTGGATATTCTGAGGTGCAGTATGTCCATTAATTCCGGGTTGGACATGGCTTTATACATTAGGCACAGATCACCTCTGAACAGGCGGTATGCCACTGAGTAGAGCTGGAGTTTCTTTAACTGGGCAGCATATGGCATCTGTTTGAGCCCTTTGATCCTCTTGATGAGGTACTTTTGAGGTCTTTCCAGTTGCTGCAGGTGTCTGGTAAGGTACATCCCAACAGGGGCATTGTACTCAATTATGGGCCTGCTGAGGGATGAGTAAAGAGGCACTATGACCTCCCCTGATCTAGATGTGAATCCCTTCATGATGAGGTGGGCTATATAAAATGAATTTCCAACCACTGTGGCCACGTGGTTGTCAAATGAGAGATTGCTATCAACTTGGGTCCCCAGGTCCCTAATTACTTATTCTGTACATAATGGATTACCACCTATGTGGTAATTTGTAGGCACTTTGTTTTTGCCAAAGGGGATGACTATACACTGTTTAGCATTTAGCTTGAGGCCATGGCTCTGGCACCAGTTGTCTGTTTCTATGAGGCCCTTTTGGAGGATGCTTGTGTTGGCTGGAGAGTCGATTATGGCGGCCAGTTTGCAGTCATCTGCGAACATGGTCAGCCACAGTCCTTCCGTGTTGGCCTGTACCTCCGAGAAATATATACCGAACAAGAGAGGTCCCAGGACTAAGCCTTGTGGGACACCACTTGTAACTGTTTTGGAGTCTGACATGGCTCCAGCAATTCTAACCATGTGGGTTCTGTCCTTGAGCCAGTTTGCAATCCATCTAGTGACATAGGGGTTGATATTTAAGCTGGTGAGCTTCTCCATAATGGCCGAGTGGGGTATTGTATCGAAGGCTTTTGCGAGGTCCAGGTAGGCTATGTGGACCACCTTCCCCTCATCAATGGCCTTGGTGACTGTTTCAAAGAAATCAACCAGGTTTAAGAGGCAGGATCTGCCCTTAACAAAGCCGAACTGGGTAGGACCCTGTGTCTGTAGGTCCCTAATATCTTTATTTATGAGGTCCATGATGATCCTTTCCATAGCTTTGCAGACCAAGATAGTCAGACCTATGGGGTGATAGTTTCCAGGATCCGTTGGGGCAACACCTTTATGGAGAGGGACCACTGTTGCTGTACGCCACTCTTTGGGCACATATCCTGTAGTAAGGCTGAGATCGAACAGTAGCATTATGTTTGGGTTTAGCTCTTCTTGGAGTTCATGTAGTACACAGCCCGGGACACTGTCTGGTCCCATTGATGCTGTGTTTTTTGCTTTGGAGAGGGCGGCTCTTACCTGAGCATCTGAGATGTCATGGGGGGCAGCACTCTGCTGGGATAGATATTTGCCCTTTTGGTGTGGAGGGGGGTGACATTTGCGCTTAACCTGTCAGCAAGGATGTTGGCAATGTCTGTGGGTTCAGTGTTTCTTTTGTCATTTGGGACTAATTCTGAGCATATCTGGGAATTACCACCCAGGTTCCTAACATAACTAAAGAAAGACCTGTGATTATCCTTAGTGTCCTGTGCAATTTCCTCTCGAAGCTGGCCTTAGACAATTTTATGAGTGCCCGTAGTTGTTTGCTAATACTGATCAGTGATGCCTTCCCTTTTTGGGAATTTGCTCTATCATTTAGTAGCTTCCTCCTTCTATTGTATAGTTTGTTTATGGCTGGGGTCCACCAGACAGGTCGTCTGCCTTTGGAGGATTGGGTCTTGGTTTTATTTGGGTGTAGTGTCTGTGATTAGTTAGCACTGGCATATATGACTGCTCACGTGGACAAATGCCAGGTAAGTCATATGCAATGTGTCACAGGCAACATACATGTGAACAGGACAAACAGTGACATTCTGTCAAGTGAGAAATGGACATACATATAGTAAGCTATGCAGATGTCACTAGGAGTCCACAGAAGCTCTGTAACTCTGCATTGCAGGTGGGATCCGTGTTCCAGGGTAACTGCAAGCAAACATGCATGCAAACAAAGCTACAGTAAGCAGGGCTGCATGTAGTCCATTGTACAACAAACAAGCTGTACCACTTCCACTAAGTAACAGTGCACATATGCAGGCACTATACACATGTACATGGAAATCCACAGGTCAGATGGCTAGGGTCCAGTCTCAGCGCACACAAGTGTACAGACCATGTACCGTCAAGATGTACAATAACTGGATTGAAACCCAGGTGCTTATACCTGCTGTAATACACATGTCAAATAACAGACACTGAGCCTTCACTCAGTGGTTCCATACTTAGTAGGATGTATGCTACCTGGCCTGCCACCACAGTATCCCTGACATGTATGGGGACTCTCCCTCCTGTGACAGTTAGTTTTGTGTGTTGGGGCTGTCTAGCATGGTATGAGATGTGAGCTTGCAGTGCTAGGGTGCTCCTGTGTGCCCTGTACCAGTCGTGTAGTACTGCACACATATCAACATCCTCATACATCCGCATTGCAGAGTCCAGTGTGGGCAACATGCCACATGCAGTTTACATGTCCATCATTGCGTATCAATACTTTCATTACCTTATCCCTTGTGCTACCTACGTATGTAGCCTTCTGTTGACATCCTTACCACCAGTATGCCAACATGTGCAGATGATACACTATGGTACTTACAATGGGTGTAAACAACACTACATGACAATCATACCCTTACTGCATCAGGCATGCTGGGATATACTCACAATTATATCAGCACACAGTACTGTTAACAACATGATACTATTACTACACGTCTATGTAGTCACCCTGTGCATCAGCAACATGTTAACCTGTACCTGCACTGATGTTACAGATTGCAGGAGGTGGCACAGTTTCATCATATGCACAGGGTGTGAACTTGGTATGCCTGAGTCAGCCATCAATACCAACAATTGACATGTATGTGTATGTGTGTTGGTAAGGGACAGCAGTACAAGGTGGGGAAATGTTGATGCAGTGTGTGTGTGTATGCGGTAGCCCTAGGTGTTGTCAATTCGCATGTGTGTATGGATGCACACAGTTCCACCTCATGGCTGCCATATACTGGTGTTTGTGGACAGCCACAGACTGTACCTCCCAGGTCATACAGATCAGTGTCTCTGGCCACGGACACGGTACCTGTGCCTTGCAGGGGTGCTACGGACCGTATCCGGTACCAACCCAGACTGGGTACTGTCATCAGAAGCAGGTGTTCATTGACTGGACACAGATCCCTGTCAGGCCTGGCCAGAGCCATGTGCACGTGGTCTCCTGGGGCGGTCTGATGACAGCACAGACCCAGCATTGCTGGGGCTGCTGCTGGTACTATGGGGGCAGCCGCGGCCCTGTTGTCATCCGCAATGACTGCCAGCTGCTGCTGTTGCTGGCATATGCCCACATCGATGCCTCAACCATCCACCATCACCCTGGCTCATGGACATGTAGTTGTGGAACCGGTCTAATATGTCCCCACAACGTCTGTCTATGACATCAGTGAAATTACAGATGGCAGCCGCAATGTCACGCATACTGTCAGTCATGGCTGTGCGACATGCTGTCAGCTCCCTCAGACCCTGTCTGGTGTACTGTTCCATATGTGACTGTGCCTGCATGACAGCCCGAAACATAACTGAGGTTGTAAAACCTCTTTGGCATGTCTGACAGGGGCAGTACGCCCATGGATGCTCCCACGAGAACCCCTGGACATCTGTCTGTGTGGTACCATCTCAGGGCCATGCCCATGGCTGCTGTGTGGGGATGCATGTGCCACAGATACCACATTACCCTGGTCAATGCCCACTGTATCCTGTCCATCAACTAGGGACATTGGTGACAAAGGGTGTATTGGCAGGATAACTGTGCACATTGATGGGGTTGACAGCTGTGTACTGTCAATTGGCTGACCAATGATGGACCCTGGCATACCTTCCTGTGCCATTACACAGATGTCATCATTATCAGTACCCATGGCACCTGATTCAGGTTCCCTGCTGCATGACACCAGAGCAGCACCAGAACCTGTGGGAAGGAAACAGGAAACACAGTTTACAATGTCTACACAATATTACCAGTGATGCACACATCCACACATGCACAGGTCCACACATGCACACATGCACACATGCACAGGTGCACAGGTGCACACATGCACACATGCACACATGCACTCATGCACACATGCACACATGCACAGGTGCACACATGCACACATACACACATGCACAGGTGCACAGGTGCACACATGCACACATGTACAGGTGCACACATGCACACATGCACACAGTTGCACACATGCACACAGTTGCACACAGTTGCACACTACTCAGTATGTGAGATATCAACACACAGACACAGACACACCTGCATGCATACACAGAGCACTACTCAGTGAGCCTAATATTACTATTACTATCAAGACTATTAAAGGTATTGTTAATACACACTCACCAGCATGGATAGGCTGCATTGCTGTTACACCAGAGGGACCTGCAGAAGTGAGGAAACTAATGTCAGTGGGCACAACTGTGCCATTGTTACTGAGTATGATACAGGTCAGTAGTACTACAGTCACCTTTCACAGGTCAGCTGCTGATATTGAGAATATCACACTTGCACATTAAATACTATGATGACAGCTACAAACCAAGGACACACCTCACACATGCATTAACTACCAGTGTACACAACAGTCAACTATACATATGGCATATTACCTGCACGCTCGTAGTCTTGCTGCTGCATGGCTCCAGCCTCCATCATAATGCATGTCTGCTGCTACTGTTGTTGTTGGCGGGCTGGAGCCACAACACTTATGAGTAGTCCTTCCAGTCTGGTGAGTGGGGCATGTGTAGCCACCCCACCACCTGTGGCAACCTGTTGCCTGTGGATATCCGACGCACGCTGATGGACATTTCTGATTAAATCACTGCAGTGATGTCGTACCTGCTTATATGTCCTATTATGTGTGCCTATGTCATTTACCCGACGGATCAGGTCTTACCACAGTGCAGCCCTCTCTTGCTGATTCTGGCTGGTGTGGGAAAAGAGTATTGCATAATCCCACATCAGGCTCTGGTGTATCTCCTCATCCTCAGCTGCTGAGTAAGCTGGATTGCGCTGGTGAGCCATAGTCCTGTAAAAGGAAATAACAGGATATCAGCTAAATATGTCAGCAGAATTTGGCACACATACTACACATGCTACTCGACTGTTGTGATACAACATATCTCACATATATAGCATCTGTCTGTCTATTGGTGGATACACATGTAAATGGCAAGGTATCAGTGCTCACCCAACAACTGTGCAACAGTACCTGGCACACTCCATATGACATACTACCAAACCCCAGCAGTCAGAACACTGATTCAGGTCCAAAGCACCTCCTCACTCTGAGGGTTTGTATCGAGGTACTGTATGGGGTACATCAACAACTACTGTGAGCTGACCACAAACAAATTGCCCTGGATATACATATCCCACCTCCACCACCAGCACAAACGACTATAGTGAATAACATTTCAAATGCAAATGTTACAATTTGTAACAGTGGCATGGTATTCTTTCAGCCCACTGGGCCAGTGGAAGACACAACCCACAATGCTGACCCCTTCACAAATTATTTCTACGGACATCTCCAAGAATGCATGGATCATGCAATCCCATTTAAGACCAAGACACTCTCCACAAAGGGACAGCATCCTGTCTGGTGGACCCCAGCCATAGACAGATTGTATAACAAAAGATGGAAGCTACTGCAAGACAGAGCATAATTCCATAAAGGGAAGGCATGTCTGATCAGCACTAGTAAGGAGCTATTTTCTCAGATACAAACATCCATGGGCAATTTTGACAGGGAAATCAACAGGAACACTATAGATAACCATGAGGTCTTCTTCAGTTATGTTAGCAACCTGGTCAGAAACCCTCCACTATGCTCATAGTTAGTACACAACAACAAATAATTCCCTGAACCCACAGATATTGGCAACATTGTTGCAGACAGGTTCAGTGCAGGTTTCTCCCCTCCCTCTCCCCCAAAATAAGACATAGTTATCCCAGCTGACTGTAACCTCCCTGTCATCACAGATGTCCAGGTGAGAGCCGCCTTCAGGAAAGCACGATACACAACATGAATGGGACCTGATGGTATCCCCGGTTGCATGCTACATGAACTCCAAGAGGAGGTAAACTCACATTTAGAAGTGCTATGTAACACTAGCCTGACTACAGGATATGTACCTGTACACTGGCGCACAGCAGCAGTGGTTCCACTACACAAAGGAGGCATGTCTACATACCACTACAATACAACACGATACAATACACTACAATACAATACAATACAATATGCTATTGCCCCTGGGACTACAGCAGCATACTGCTCTGCTACCTTGACCATTGTGACACATGTGATGAGATGGTACCTGCTGCTGTCAAACAGTTACACAGGGTGACTCATATGGCATATTACCTATCTGACTAACATTCAGCAGGGGTATGTGTGACATGTACTCATGGGGAGTCTTGCTTCTTAACGCTGTGTGGTATATTGCAGGGAATGTCTTATCTGTGGGTAGGAACCTGTACCTCCACCATGTGCTCTCTATTGCAGTGTCACGGACGTCACACAGCAGTCATTTAGGTTGTGGATGGTGTGAGGTGTTACTATGGTTGTTGGACATCTGTCGTGGGTGTGACTTAAGTATGTAAATCCAGGAGTTGTAACCTCTATGTGGGTAGTATGTGTGTACTCTGTGGTGTTGTCAGTCACTGTGCATTGGTAATGTGTTTGAGTGCATTGTCACAGTGTTGTACATGTCACTGTGTCCTTCTCCATATCTGTAGCTGTCATGTGAGGTACATACCGTGGCAGCCATTATGTGGTGTGGAGGGGTACACTGACCTACATGTCCGTAGCTGACATACCATGTCTGGTGACACATACCATGTGCAGGTATTCCAGGAATAGTGTGCCACTGTGAATATCATTGGGGGGACTATTGTACACATTTTTGACTCTGTTCACCCCTGACACATGCAGTGGTGGGCAGCCAATCACATATCTGGTGGTTACTGGTGTAGGTGATTTGAAATGGGGTATGGTACTCCAGTTTTGACACTGGTGTTCACTCCATGCCTTTGTCACCAGGCACCTGTTGCAATACATCTGTACACATGTGCCTCACTCAGAATATATATAAATCTCTCTCTCTCTCTCTCTCTCTATATATATATATATATATATATATATATATATACATATATATATAGATATATATATATATATATGTGTGTATATATATATATATATATATATATATATATATATATATATATATATATATATGTCTGTATACATATACACATATATATATTGATGTACATATATTGCTATAGATATGGAGGGGGGGTGTCAGAGAGGGGATGAAAGTGACAGAGGGGGTGGGACAGGGGGAGTGTGAGATCGTCATATACAATCATACTTGTAGATAGTCCGATCTGTCTGTCTATGTATATGTATCTACATATATCTATATTTGTATGTGTGTATTACATATATATGTTTGCACATATTCTATCTACATCTGTCTATGTATTCCTACATCTCTCTCTATGTATGTATACATATATGCATATTATATATATATATCTATATCTATCTATCTATCTATCTATATATATATATATATATATATATATATATATATATATATATATATATATATATATATACATACATACATATATTGACATACATACGTATCCATATGATAGATAGGTATATCAACATGTTTGTTTACAAAACTGTATACACACACTAACATACTGCTAAATATACATAACTGTGAAACCTACTTTGTACATTGCACTACAACCTACATTCAACCTACACTGATATGTACACATAGATGCTCTCACATACAAATGTATGTACAGCCTTCACTGATAGTTGCTGTATGTCTCCTGCCCTTTGCACATCTTCATATACATATGGATACAGACCAATGACACATATGGAGGGTTCACAGTATGTAGACTTTTATAGTATTACTTTACATTACCTGTGTTTGTCACAGCTGCTTGTGTTGCTGTATGGTTTTGTGTCCTGCTGCTCCACTTGCCAGTTGTCAGCTTTCAGGTGGTTGTTGCTGACCAGTTTTTTTTGTGTATATTTATTTTTTTTTCTCTGTCTCTCTCTCTCTCTCTCTCTCTCTCTCTCTCTCTCTGTCTCTCCCTACCTCCACAGGGTGCAATCAATGTATTGCATGTGTGGACTGGGAGTACAGCATGCTTTTGTAGGTATCTGCATATGTCCATGTGATGGCCTCTGCACCAATTGTTAGCCAGCATTTGCTAATTGCATGCAGCCAGTTGTGTACTGATTGCAGTTCTCACTGGGATTTCAAGACAGTGCTATAAAAAGGTATGTCAGATAGGCATAGCCATTTCAGAATTTAAGGGCAGGGACCATGCTGGTATGCTGTGGACACTGTTCTGTGAGTGTAAAGGTTAGTATCTCTCTCATATTTCCGGCTGTGTTGTAGATTAACATTTCTCCATTCATTTATCCAGTTTCCTGTACTAAGTGTGCATGTACACTGACACCTAAGACTACTACTTCTGTTAATGTGGGTGTGTGCGCTTTCCTGTGGGACATGTGGTGTAACTGGTGTATAGCAGTGGCTCTTGCACTTTGTTGCTATGGCTTCAATATTTGCCCTTTACAATCAATACTTGTATGCCTGGTAGGTGTCTTGACTGTAGTGTGTTGCTGTGGCTTTCCTATTTTCCATGTACATTCACACCTTGGAATGCTTGCTATATCTGCTAGGGTGTTACTGCATGCAGTGTGGTCTGGCCATGGTGTGGGCCTTGACATCTATTAGGGTATTTGAGTATGCTGCTGAGCAGGCCCCAGAGACTCTCAGGTGCATCTGTTATCTGCCTCATGGAATGGTACATATCAGTGAGTTACACCCATTAAATTGTCTGGTATTCTGCAGTTGTGACTGTGGGATAGCATGAGCATATGTATTACTACACTATTTCTGCCTTGCAAGTGGTGCATACTTTCAGGACTTTATAGTTACCATTGCATGTGTTGTAACACCTTTCTGCCTACTGTTTGTACATTTCACATGGAGTCTGTGGGGCATCCCTGTAACTCAGTCACTGTTGCTATGTCTAGGATCTTAACTATTCAAATATGGCAGTGACAGACCTCTCAAGTGTACAGATATTTGCAGGTTGTCCACATTTCTGCCTCATATTTTGGTCAATATCCCATGAACAGCTCTTTCTGGTAAATCACTCTGGGCTCAAGTCAGAATATAGTGACAAATATTTAAGTTTCAGACTTCATACCCTTCCAAACATCCAACAAAATGCAGAACCTGTTACTCTCTGAACTGTCTAAGTTTGTTGTAACATTATTTGGAATGTGTCCCTGTTTTTGGCCCTTTGCTCCACATATTTTACTACTTGGTCCGGATGTGTTCCTGTAAGAGGTTGTGGGGTATGGGCAGTGATTATCCTGCTGTGATTATGTGTGTGGCTTGCAAGGTGCTACAGTGACATTATTACCTACTAGCTACCAACTAGCATGGCTGTTTCTGTTTGCACACTACTATTATAGAAATCCACTAGATTTGACAGTAAATATACATGACATGCTTTGTGTACTACACATCCTATATTCCCTTTACATTCATTCCTACTATTACATGATATATTTATTGTAGCACAATGTTCTTATATAACAGTCATGGCTTAGTGGTAAGCCATGCAGACTAGTGTTTCCAAGGTCCTGGGTTCGGGACTGACAGTGGGATTTTATTTTGCTTTTGAAAAGACTACAGGACCTGTCATTCAGAGTGACTAAGGCACTTTTAAGCAGTTGTAACTGGGTTAGCGCTGGTTTGTGCAGAGCTCACGCATGCACACTGGCGTTCAGCTCCGCGCACACCCGCTTACAACTGCTTAAAAGCGCTTAATCTTGCGCACACCCACGCTATTTTCTTTGAAATAAATGAAAATGGGGAGACAGGAAAGTGGTGAAAAAGGGGTCACAAAGAGGGTAAGACAGTAGGGAAACAAGCTTGGGATTTGCAGGAGGGATGTAGGTAAGGCCCATAGCTGCCCATTTCTTCATCAGCAACAGCTGTGCATATGTTTGTAATTTGGTGTGATATTTGAAACCTTCCACCCCTGAGAGAGGTCTAAGGACAACAATAATACTTGTTGTACAGCCAATTGTAATTGACAGTTTCCATGTCCAGCAGACATGTGTACAAAATGGGCAGCTATTTATGGGGTGTAATTTTTTTGTGGGTACAAAGTGCCCTTTTTTTTTTTTTTTTTTCAGGTGAGAGTTGTATGTCAGGTAAAGGAAGTCGGTATAGCTGGGGAGGTAGGTTGGGTAGGTCAACAGACAAGACAAACAAGACGCATACAGGGGCAGTGTATGACACGTGTGGGGGGGTTACACAATTGACAGGGACGGATGTTTGGATATCCAGAGCCCATGAGCCCACAGATGGCAACAGTGGAACTGATATCCCCACCCATGGGCAGTTGCCACTGTGCCTTCACTGACCAGGACGGGGCTATGCTGGGGGCTGTGTAGGCCAGGCAGCAGGCATGCCTGTTAGTTGTGCCACCTGTGCCTCAATCTGGCGTAGGGGCCCAAGAACAGCTTCTTGGATCTCCCTACGCACCACAGTCTGGACGCTACGGAGGGTGAGTGGTGGTTCTCCTCTGGCCACACTTGCAGAGGGGGGATGAGCCCCATCCCCTGCAGCGCTTCCACCCACAGGTGGCACAGGGCCACTGGAGGAGGGTCCGGACTGGGCACTACTGCCAGGTGCACTCGCCATCTGAGGTGGGAGAGGTGGGTCCGCTGGAACCCGCCTTCCCTGTCGTCCTATGTTTTGCATTATGTCATGACAGTTTGGGTTAGTAACATACAATACCATTCACAATTAGTTGTAACAGCATGCATTAGTATTCCCATTAACCAAACACCCAGATATTCACATCATTGAACAGCGAGCATAACACATGCATAATTTGAACAGCAATACACATTCCAACAACATGCATGGTTGATTGATGGCAAAAGGCCATCAGGTTTGGATGTATGAACAGGGCAGATGCATCAACGTACATGCAAATATGTATGACCCAACAGGACAAATGTCCAGGGGTGTTAATTGTGATTGCACATACCAATTTCTCGTGGAATGGTTTATATGTGGTTATAGGGTAGGGTGAAGAAAATATAATTAACACCTTCAAATACCAATACATATGCTGTACATTTCTAATAGCTGCAGATATATACACACTACAGTTCTACCTACAGTTTCCTATGTGATAACTACTTCAAGTTGGTGATAGGAATGTTACTGCTACATCAATATACATTTTCATTTTTATTCATACACATTCATGTCTGGCTCTGTTCAGCTACATCATCCTGCTACATTTGCTTTATATAGCTATAGACAACTGTGGATGTTTGGTATTTCAGACAATCATACTATCTGCATATTGCAGACTGAGAGCAACATATCCAGATTTTGGGATACACATTCCAGCTGCAGGAACATTTTGAACACATTTCGCAGTTTGGTTCTGCTTGTCACATTCAATTCAGTCTGTACTGACTGCAGTATACTTTATTCATGAGTTATTACTACTTTATTGGTGGATTCATAACTCTTTCTCACACTCTCTCACTTGTTTTATTTTTACAATCCAGGATGGTACTTACTTCTAGGCTTTATTGACATGTTTTACCTGTAGTTATTACAATCCTTTCCAACAGTCTCACTTCTGTCATGTTTCAGTATTTCAACAGGGATATATTTCACACATGTGTTTTGCTCATCTTCTGCAGCTGTACTTTTCAGCCTGCTGCAGGTTGTGTACTATTATATTACAGGTGGGACATCTTTATTTCAGACTTTATTTCAGACATTTTCATTTTTCTGTTTGGATTACAGACTGCAACGCACTTTTGTAATCAAGCAATACTTGCAAACACTCTTACACTGTTACTTGCACATTTTATTACTTAGTGACTAAACTGCACTCTTTTGCTAACTGTCATACTTTTATATTTATTTACAGTTACAGGGAGAGGATTACTGACCTGCCTGGTGGCGCAACCACACCAGCCTATCGCCATAGGCTCTGCGTTTCTCAGAACAGACACCTGCAGCTGTAATATAAATAAAGTAATATTGGAATACACATCTCCATAATATCAGCTAGGTTAATTTCTTACATACATAATTAGATGTAACTTACTCAGTAGTGGGGCGTTGGGCATTTGCCGAGCCTCCTGGATCCAAAGGTTCAGTTGGTCCTGCTTCCGTCTCTTCAGGTCCGCATGGTGGTGACAGACCTGCTCACCAGTCCTTGGAATCCCTGTGGCACTGGTAAGATCATGAGCCAACCGGTCCCATGCCTCAGCCCTATATGCTCCCCACAGGACCTGGCCCTGCATGAGTTGGGCCTCATGATTGTGGATAAGGAGCCAAACCATATATTTGGAATCCTCAATGCCCCACCTCTGTGCTCGAAAGCAACTACCCTCACCTACTCCTGACATTCTGGCTGCAATTTAGTTCTACAATCGGTTATGCTGTGTATTCCCGCCTATGGGGCTTATATATGCCATTTTTCCCACACTTATCTGTAACTGGCCATTTCGGAATTGTATCAGCTTCACAAAACCTGCTTTGTCATGCTCCTCTTTCTATTCATTCCTATATATTTGCTATTACTGCATTTCTCAGTACAGCTGTCATGGCTTAGTGGTTCAGTACACTGACTACGGTGCATGGTATCCTGGGTTCGAACCTGGCCACTGCTTTTTATATTTTATGACTGTCTACACTGGCTATGAGGTGTGTCTGTGTAAATGCAGTTTTGTCACAGCTTGCTCAACATTGCCCGTAGGTTAGCTTGTTGGTGCAGTGCGCAGCTCCGCGCAAACGGGTTACACTGGTTTACACTTCATTTGGCTGTCAGCACGCATCTTACGCTCAGCTCTGCTAGGGGCACACAGTTTCAGTGTGTTATACCACTGCTCACCTACAAGCACTCATTTTGCACCTGTTATCCCACTGCTCACCTACGGGCATTCATTTTGCACCTGTTGAACCACTGCTCACCTATGGGCAGATGCACTCAACTTGTTAAACTGTAGCTCAGTTATAGGCACATCTGGCATTTTTTATTATTTTGTTATCTCACATTTCTTCAAAATAAATGGCCCATTTCATTACATTTTACATAAAATTTAATTTTATATATGTACATATGTCAGGGACTTGTTTCATGCTTATTTCACTAAAAATAAAAATTGATGGGGGCTCGAACCATGACTGCCTGGTTTTCAGCCAACGTCTCTACCGCTATGCTATTGCTTTTTGGCTTACTTTGCATATTTAGTTCTTATATGCTTTTCCACTGACTGCTAACTGTGGCTAAGCATCGGGCACGCCCGCACAAATGAGCGCACTCACGGGCAAACATCTTTACAATTTAAAAAAAATATATAACATGTTCATTTATATATTTTATGTTCATAGTCTGTGGGGGCATGTGTTGTGTTGTGTTTATTCACATCTCCATGGACTCTGTCATGGGGGTTTACTTTAAGGACTTTTACTCTTCTGGGGGTGTGTCCTTTTGCAGGGCTCAGCCTACGGATACACCCCCTACTGTCTTCCATGGACCGTGTAAGCCTTAGGTGTGATTCAGCATGCCATCATGCATATGCATGACATGCTGACATCACACCATTTAACTGCAGCCTCCGTGTAAGCCTTGTAACTCTTACATGGAGGCTTCGTGAATCCTGCCCAACGTTTCTTAGTTTGTGCAAGGGCGGTCTTAACATTCCAAAGAGTATTAAACACACCTAAAAAAAAACAAACAAGGTATGTTTAAAATTATAAAATATATTAGAGGCTGCCACAGCATTAATAGCTCTCTCTCTTTCACTCTCTCTCTCTCTCTCTCTCTCTATATATATATATATATATGTATATCTGTATATATGATTCCCCTTCAAACCATCGAACGGTTAAAACATCAAAGTTCTGATCATCAAGATCAGAACATCGAGTTTTAAAACATTGAAGGTTTGAAGGGGAAGAAAAAGGTAAGTGTAGGTGGGAGAATGTTTGTGTTTTTGCAGGGAACCAAGGTGCCCTGCATACTGTGTGTGTCTATGTGCCATCTGTGTGAAGGCACTACAGATAGGGTATGAAAAATCTCCAGTTTAGTGCTTCTGCATATAGTGCTAAATGAGAGATTTCCCTTTACTCCACTGTAGCGTGGTCTCGGAGTTGGAATATTAAAGTGAGTGTGTAGGGGGGGGCGAAGCCCCCCTGCATACAATTTTTACAATTTCTTTTTCTTTTTTTTTTTTTAATTTTGGTTACACTTGTAACCTTCAATGTTTCAAAATTCGATGTTCTGGTCTCGATGATCAGAACTTCGATGTTTTGAAATTTCGATGGTTAGAAGTGGAACTATATATATATATATATATATATATATATATATATATATATATATATATATATATATATATATATATATATATATATATATATATACAGATAGACAGATATATGCAAAAGGCTATTATCCCAGTTACTGTCCATGGTGGTACACATTGCCATCCTCAGAGGAGCTGTATCATATAACTGTGTTTAATATTTCATAGTCTGCATGACAATGACATTGTGGACTGATCCCATTTGGACAGGGACAACATGCAGGACCTGGAAGAGATGGGACAGTCTCATCTGTATGCCTGTGGAAGTTGTAAATTACCTATCGCAGTGGATATAAAGGTATGTGTGGCTTTGCATTTATTAGGTACAGGGACCTATCAGCAGTCAAATGGGGACACACTGGAGGTTTCTTAGACATGTGCCTCAAGAATATTTCATAACTTTCTAAATACTATGCTGTAGCTTGTTGTGGGGTACATATGTGGTTTCACCAAATGAAAGAGGAAAGAGTAAAAACCATGCAGGACTTCTATAATACAGCTCAGTGTTCTGAGGTTCTGAGGGCCACAGACTGCATCTACATTGAAATAAAGGCCCTATCTGGGGACCTGGGGAAAGGTTATGTGAAACATAAATGGTATTGCTCTATTAATTCCCAGGTGTTCTGTAATGTGCCAGGCATCATTTACAATTTGTCTTCAGGTCACTCAGGTAGTTATCATGCCTTGCAGTATGACCCTGGCACATGTGCTAAAATCATTTTGATGTGAACAATGCTAGGCAATGTCATACTTAATACACTGTTATAGTAGAAATGCAATTGTAGGAAGAAAAGCTCCCAGCACACCAGGAAGTGGAGGCTAAGCCTGATGATGGGTCAATGGAGGAGCCAGCAGGAAAGGATGAACATGCTAGTTGGATGGAGAAGTATGCTATGGCACTAGCAAGGAAGCAGAGGTTTGTATACATCTTCTGCCCACAGTACAGCATTATACACTACAGGAAAATTGACACATACAAACCCAACTCCAGACTGTGCTATGCTAAACATATGTGTATGCTGGTCATACTGTGCATCAGACATAGGCAACCCAAGTATTAAAATACAAAAAGGCAGGGCACGGGCATCAATTCTGCACAGGAAGGGAGGGGAGTGAGCTTAGCTGTGCAATTTCTTTCAAAGGGAAATGTGTGAGTACTGTGGAAAGTGAAAAATTATGAGTGCACTATGTATATTTGGCAGGACTGGAGGAGACTATTGCAAAAGATGTGATGTGCCACTGTCACTGGTTATCTGGGTAGGTGAGGTACCATGTGTGGGCAGTGATGTATGTTGGGACACAGCCTTAGCATAGTTTCAGCACTGAGGCTAAATATACCGGGCAAGTCCCAGATATGCATAGTAGATGATTAAGCATCCTGTGTGCACCCCACCCACCCCATGAGACTTGCCTCTACCAGAAGTTCTATGGTTAGTGCCATAACTGTGGCTAGATGGAGAAGTGCTACAAGACTGTGAATGCTGTCTGTTACCAGATGTACTACTACCATGACAGGCACAATCCTGAGGATCCCTGTCCTTACAGTAGTCAGCTCCAAGAATGATGTTGCTGTGGAAATCTTAGTGTTGTGTGATCAGCCCCAATGGCCTCCATTATTAGAGGTAATGATGGATTGGCTGTGTTGCCTGCACCCGCCCCATGGCATGAGAATGCAAGGACATCGTATGTGCCAGTATGTCACTGAGTCTATTAAAGCTGTCACACATAGGTGGCATGTACTCCTGGAGATTATCCCTCCCATCCTGCATTTTACATATGAGATCAGAAGTGGCTATGGTGATACTAGTATTTATCTCCACAATGGCCCTGCACACACATTGGGTAATACACCCTGACATGGCTAATTTAGAAGGATGGTTGTACCTGTGCTTCCAAGTGCCACTATACACACCCATTTGTTCACTCCCCTACTTACACTGTCTGTGGCAGACATTGATGAGACTCCCACCGTGGGTATCACATTGTGGCAGACATTGATGGGAGGCCCATAGGAGTATCAAATTGCTCTGCTTGAGAATGTCTGCAGTAATCTGTCATCCCTGTGTGGTGTGCTTCTCTTGGGTGACCACATACACAAATGCTGTATCCATGAGCTAACTTGGGTAGCAGTTAGGCAGAAAATAAAACAAACGTAAAACAAAAAAAACAAAAAAAACAAAATGAAAAAAAAGAAAAGAAATACAAAAACAAATGCGAGTCCCGGACTTCTGCGCATGCATGATCGCCATTCCCAGAACATCACACATGTACACAGGAATCTGGACTGCTGGTGAACTAGTCCAGATTGGAAGACAGCAATTCTCTGTACAGAGATCCCAGAAGTCTGTGCAGCTACAACTGTATAGACTGGAAAGGGATCGGACTGTGTTATCTGCAGGCTGGAGCCTGCTCTCACGGGGACAACGACTTTGCTGCCATCTCATGGGGCTTTTGAAACACACATTTTGGTAAGATGTAAGTGGAATGGAGCTGCTGCAGGAAGGGAATTAAGCTCAGGTAGGGTGTGTGTGATGCTGAAGGTAGGGAATTAAGCTCAGGTGGTGTGTGTGTGTGTAAAATGCCCCCAAATATACCTGGTGATAGCCAGACTCAGACCCTGGACCATGGGAGTAGGTAGCAAGAGCTTTCTGGAAAATAATGACAGGCATTTGAATTTCAGACTTCATATTCTTCAGAAAGTACATGGTAACACAAAACCTTTCATTCTAGCAATTTTCTGTTTATAAGATCATTGTTGGCTTTGTCCAGGTTTTTTGTGCTAACAGGTTGAGAGCTATGGTGAGAACTGAATTTGATGAATATGTTTGGGAGGCTATATTCCACCATTATTGGCTTTGTCTAGGTGTTTTGTGCTAGGAGATTAAGAGCTATGGTGATAACTAAATTCACTAAATGATAACCATTTAAGTTTGAGTCTAGCTGTCTTTCAAGAAACAGTTGATTTAGCATAGTGGCATGTTGCTCTGAATGTAGTGCACATGGTCCTGGGTTCATGACGTGGCAGTGAAATGCATGGAGGTAACACAGCATTTTATTTTTGCTACATATTGCTGTTCTGTTCCTCATAAAATCTGTAGTTTTCTGGAACATAATGACAGGCATTTGAATTTCAGACTTCATATTCTTCAGAAAGTACATGGTAACACAAAACCTTTTATTCTAGCAATATTCTGTTTATAAGATCATTGTTGGATTTGTCCAGGGTTTTGTGCTAACAGGTTGAGAACTATGGTGACAACTGAATTCACTGAATATGTTTGGGGGCTATATGTTGCTCTGACTGTAGTCACTGGGACCTGGGTTCAAGACTTGGTAGTAAAACGCATGGCGGTAATACAGCATTTTATTCTAGCAACTTTCCAAGGTTATACAAACAATGTTTAAAATGTGTCCCTAGTTTTTGGGCTTTTGTTTCCCCCCCAATAAATTTTGGCTTTTCCAGATTTCTTGTCCTTCAAAGTTGAGAGATACACTTGAGTGCCGAGTGGATTTTACAAGGAGCTGAGAGCTTGAAGAGAAGTTTAGTGCTGCTTATGCTAAGTCTGCTTGCATTGTTAATAGCACAGCAGGTAGTGCACTTGTGTTTGATGCAGAAGGCTGTGGGTTCTATTCCCACAGTATATAGATGCATTGCTGATACTGTGTTGTACTTTTAAAGGGGTGGATGCTGCAGTCCTGAGAATGTCATCTGTGGCAGAAATACCTAGTAACGATGAACCTGTTTACATTTTGCCATCAATTCCCTATTGCAATATTACTAGCATATCATTTTTTTATGTAACATAGGCAATTTATTCCTCAAGGGCAACAAGCACTTTATTTGTAGATAAAACAATGAAATATAAAGTTGTGTGCTAGCAGCAACCTCTTCATTAGTTACAGATCTTTTTAATGTGGAATTATTTAGATGACTTTTACTTCTGCAGAAATTGTGCATATTTACTGATACTGATGGATTGTAGATGTTTGAGTAGACTTTTATGATGGAAATATTCTAAATTGGGCAGTTTTGTCATTATTGGTGCATGCATTTTGTTTAATTGTTTACTGGAAAAATGTTCAAAACAATGCATTTAAAATGCCTTCTAACAACTGTAGTGTATTATACAAGGAATCTAATTTAATACAATCAGGAAGGTGTAGCAAAGAACACATATATGTGTCCTGCGCAAGGGGCCTATGATTTGAAAACAGCCCAAAGTTAATCTTTATCTGCCACTGGGCAGATGTATTTTCTTTGAATGTGGGTTTCAATGCTGTTTCAATGAATGTGAGTTTCAGGGGCAGAGAAGTTTTAATGCTAAGTCTATTTTTATTGTGAGACTCCATTGCTTTGTTTAGCAGATGTGTATTAGTGTTTGTACTGTAAAATGTAAAATAAAACTTTTAATGAAATCCAAATCATCGTAGAAGTAGGGCAGTAGGCACATTACAGTGTTTATGGTAAATGGGATGAAATACCTAAGTAATGGGACATTGGAATAGCTGCAAGGGGAAGGACCCATTTGACCATGATTTTGTGAGGGGGGGGCGGCAAACTCAGACAGCCCTGGCTGAACTATACCTCTCAACTGTCCAGAGTTTTGCAGAATGAATAGATTTTTACTTCTTATTTTTGGTTTGTTCCTCATAACATTTGTTATTTTCTGACAAATCATTTAGGAATGAAGTCACTAAATAAGGACAGACATTGAGTTTCAGACTTCATATCAGAAAAATGCATGCAAGACCTGTTATCCTGTCAACTGTCTAAGTTTATACAAGATGAATTTTTAGAACTGTTTGTATATATTTGGCCTTGTCCAAATTTCCTACATTGAGGTACATACAAATGAATCACTTTATAGAATTAGGTATAGCCAAACCTCTCAACTGTCCCTGATTTTGGCTCAAAATGTTGCTTCCCCCTAATAATCCCTCTGCAAAATGGTAAATTTTGAAGAAAATGTGGAGGGTTTACAGTTAATAAATAATTGTAATGATCAGAGTTATAGATTACTTTTAATTTCAGCAATCTCTTGTTTTGCTAGCTGCTCAAGTTAACAGTACTAATATTAAAAAGGTGTCCCTTCTTTGACACGTTCCCCAGCTGTATTGTGTGGCTATTTTATATTTTTTCATCAAATTTTGGCCCGTTTTTCATAAAATTGCGTTTTTCTGGCAAATTAGTGGCAAATCATTAAAGACTGTAGTTAGAAAATAATGACATTTGAGATTCAGATTTCATACCCTTCAGAAAATTCATACTAATGCAATACCTAATTATCTTTCTAAGTTTATAAGAGCAATATTTAAAAATTGTCTTAATTTTTGGGCCTTTGTCCCACTTCTATTTATGGCTTTGTCCATATTTCTTGCTCTGAGGCTGAGAGGTATGACAAATGTGTCAGGGTCATCACTGTCAGTCAGAGACATTTCAAATTGTGACATACTTGTTGCACCCCACTCCCACACGTAGTGACTCTGAATATGTCCAAGCAAAGCAAGGAGCAGTTATGCAGTGTTAGGTATGTAGAGTATCCCCCCATCCAAGGTAGACACAAGTACTGCAGTGGCTTTTCATCTGTCCTTCATTTTGCAGAATGTTCTGGTTTTCTGTCATATTTTTATACTGTTGATTTATGCTTCTTCTTATTCAGAAAATGCATGTTGTTGCAGTGCCTGCTGCTCTGTGTTTAACTAGCAATGCTTTAATGTCCATCAGATAAGCTTGTCTGAGACTGTAAGATGCAAATAAGCTTTAATAAGCATACTGTTAAATAATTACCAACATTGAAAGCCTTTTGGTTGTTGCCACACAGAGAATATTTACATAACTAGATAGTGTATAAACCTTAGGTTCTGAAATGCATATGACAGTGATTGTAATAAAGGACAAGATTACAGTATTTTCAGAAGCTCATTATATTTCCTGGAGACTTGCAGTCATCCTTGCAGGCTTTACCTGTAAACAAACAGAATGCCAATCTATCACGTGTGGTCCATAGCCTGTGCAGTAATCCTTTAAGCAATTTATCTTGAGCTTGTTTCTTGTTTGCTGTTCATTTTGTACTTTGATCATGTTTTCCCCATGAAACAAGTATATAGTTGTCAGGCAGCAGGTCCTTTTGGATAAGAACCATTTTTACAAGTGGGAGTATCACAGAGATTGCTACTTTCAGCATTTTACTTGGTACTTTTATAAAGCTGAATATAAATTATAATTAGAATATAACTGCAGTGCAGAGAGAAGTGGTGTGAGTTGAGTGCTGCTTGTTTTTTATACTTGATTTTGACTGGCGTCCCAGTAATGTATTTCAAAAGTAACTTATTTTTTCATGTCTCACAACCTTTTCATTTCCATCTAGATATTAAAGGAAAACTCCACCTTCTCATACAGTTTAACTCAATTGTTAGGTTTCTGTTCTCCCTACAATATGGTTCAAGCATTGTGTATGTACCAGAAACATGCTTATAGTTGTTAAAACATTTATTTTCTTGCATTGGAGACAAAGGAAGTGAAAGCCCACCTACTTTTTTTTAAAACTCAACTTCTCACATACTTTGCAAAGAAATTCATCTACACCTGCATGAAATATCATAGACACAGTTAAATCTGTAGTTTTCCATGTCAGGTACTGCTGTCAGTCTTAGATGGGTAATTAATCCTGCTAATGTTAGGAGCACAGCAGCTGATATAAAAAAGACAGAAAACTGTGGAATTGTTTCCACTGCTTTTATTGCAGAGGGGAGGAAAACTTAACACTCTCCTTTCATAGCAAAACAAAGCAATTAGATCAGTCAGGAGTTTAAAGGCAGTTGTCAACTCTTCTTACAAAGTTACATAAGCAGCAACACAGTATTGAAATTATAAGCTTTATATGTTATTTATAATAGCTTGTGTTAAGATAACGTAAGAGTAGTAGCAACAATTTCTGTCCCATTTAGAGAAAAGTCAGTAAATATTTTTTCTTGTAAAGTATAAATGCATTTACCATTTTCAACCCCCCCACACACACACACACACACAGGCCAGAACTGCAGAAACAGAGACCGGTGACAACCCTATCAATTAGGTGCACTGATACTGTTCATAAAAAAGGCCTTTTATGCTTTGTGTGACATCCTTCCAGAGGGGGATGCATATCTGGTACATGCAGATGCATTGTTAAGAGATTCCCACTGACTTTGAGTCAGTCCTTGCATTTACTTTAACTTTAATTGTTTGGTATGTACTTCTCTGAAATACAGGCTAACACAGAAGGTCTTTGGCTAACGAAGTTCGCAGATGACTGCAAACTAGGAGCCATAAACGAAACTCCTAACAATGTGGACATCCTACAAAAGGGCCTCACTGAGACAGATGCCTGGTGTCAAAGCCACAGCCTCAAGCTCAGTGCCAAAAAGTGCATTGTCATCCCTTTTGGTAAAAACTCTGCACCCATGAACTACAACATAGGCGGTAGTATACTTACCACCAAATGTGTGATAAGAGACCTTGGGGCACAGGTGGACAGTAGTCTCTCCTTTGATAATCACATCGCCACAGTAACCAGGAAATCCTTTTACGTGGCACACCTCATCACAAAAGGTTTCTCATCCAGAAAAAAAGAGGTCATTGTTCCCCTCTACTCATCACTCATTAGACCCATTATAGAGTACAACGCCCCTTTTGGTATGTACCTCACAAGACATCTGCAAGAACTGGAAAGGCCACAGAAATACCTCACAAAGAGGATTACCGGCCTCAAACAGATGCCTTACGCAGACCGTCTCAAAAAACTCCAGCGTTACTCCATTGCATATCACCTACTCAGAGGTGATCTCTGCCTAACATACACAGCTATGTCAAACCCAGAGCTGTTGGACATGCTCAACTTAAAGAAATCCAAATTCCTCCGAGCTACACGCTCTAGGGACCTAAACCTTGTCACCACAATAAACACAACATGCCAGAGGGATAGATTCCTGTCCCAGAGACTTCCCATGTTGTATCTTTTGGCTTTTCCCGGTTAGGGGTCGCCACAGCGGAACTCAGGTCCGCTAATGATTGGCAGTAGATTTTTATGCACCGAGTTGCCAGCCCTGACGTACAACCTTCAATGAAGGTACGACCATTCACGCAAGTCTCCCACACAGAAGACGCTTTAGCTGAGAGACTTCCCATACTCTGGAATAAACTACCTATCTCTATCAAACAAAGCTCCTCATCAGCACTCTTCAAGAAAAATCTTGATGATTGGATGGGAAATAGGAAATTCACCCTGGGGATCACCTCTGTGGCTCTGCTCAACAGTGGCACAGGAAAATAATTTTCTTGGGTGGCAAAAGCCAGGGTACCTTTTTGGCTGGGCTTGTATAGGCCCCAGGGCCGATAGCCTAGTACCTACCTATGAACCTATACATGTGCCCTTGCATTAAGAACACTAAGAAAAGGAAATCAGAAGTACTTAACTGTGTTTAAATGCATACACACACAGGCTTTTGTACACATGAACTTTATATACATACACATATACAGAGACAAATACACACACACACACACACACACACACACACACACACACACACACACACACACACACACACACACACACACAATTGCGCACATGCACACACACACACACACACACACACACACACACACACACTATATATATGTGTGTGTGTGTGTGTGTGTGCATACAATGAATATGTGTGCCTACAATTAATTATTTATAATAAACATAGTATAGTTAAGCAGTATTAATGTATACATTCTAGTAAACGTTGCACAATAATTTACTTGGTCACTATCGCACACTGGCTATGTGTTCCACATGAAATCTTGGTCAATGTCTTTCTGTCAGTATTTTTCTCTTTTATTGATAAGTGCATTTAATAATTGTTATTATCTTTGCCAGTGTAGCTTATGTTGTGGCTGAAAAGGATCCTGGGACCAGTTCACTTTCCTGGTTACCAAAGTATAAATAAATATGAAATAGAAAAAAGGACGGGGAACATGACAGAAATAATTGAGGAACTAGTAAAGCACATTTTAAGTCTGTATCATTCATGAGAGAGAAAAATCCTCCCACTGAAGGCATTGAAGTAGCAGACAGACTAAGTTTAGAGTCCTACTACTTGTCACTTGTAAATGTACAGCAAGCATTATTTACTACAGTGAGAGTTTTCACACCTCAGCATGAGAGTATGGGGGAGGGTTTATCAAGTTTGTTAGGACTACAAAAGACTCCTTACAAAAAACTGTTTTTGTCTGCTTTCTTTTGCTGCAAGTAGCTAACAGCTATTTATAGCATAGAACAAGCTCTGGCAGAAGGATAAATGAGGCTCAGTCAGGTAAACAGAGAAGCAGCTCTTTTACAGAAGGTGTGTTTAGATGATAGTGCTTCACAGTCCTGCCATCATATTTTAATGGCATGAGAAAACTGCACCACTTCCTTATGTCTGACATGAGTCATATAAAGAGGACTTGAAATGTATTCTGGGAAGAAGGAAGGAAAGCAAGAAAATAAGATCACGTTACCAAGGCAGGCCCCATCATCCCCCATTTTGAGAGAAACACATTAAAATTGTAAAAGAAACACTTGGAGTGATTTTAAAGTATTAAAATAGCTCAAAAACAAAAATACAAAAATATGTTTTTTGAGTTCTAAGGTGGAGTTTTCCTTTAAGTAAGCTGTCATGTAGCCAATGCATTGAAATATTTTTTTTCTTCTACACTTCATTTTGTCTTGATTGGACTCTCATTATGTTTGGCACCAAGGGCAGTGTATTTAATTAACGCGTCCCGGTTTTTGCGGTTTTTAGCATAGCCCCACCCCTTTCTGGTTGACCACACCCCTTCCAATTGGCCCCACCCATTCAGCTGTTTCCTGCAGACCCCCTTTGATTTGAAGCCACCAGGCACCACTGCCCACCACCTCTAACATCTTCTCATTGCAGATGTAATACTGCAGTGCATATCAACAGTACTCTGTAAAATACCTTACCTCAGCCAGGTGGCCTTGGTGGTTTTACCCTTGATGTCCCTATAGTAACCCAAATAGGCACTATTAGTAAGATGGTAGAGAGACAATGGAAATAAATCATAAGTTAAAACAGTTATGGTAATACCCACCTGGGGAATCTCTTATGGATATTCTAGGGGTATACTGCAACTCATTTCTGTTGTCCAGCGCAACACCATGGGACTATGAGGAAGTTGTCCTTCTGACAGAGGCCAGAAACTCCACTGTTTCCATAAGAGTTGTCTCGACAGACTGTCCCTCTCCCATCACCTCACCTTCCTATGAAAGGCAGACAACAATTTTTTCTGCATCACTGGTAATATTGGCAGCCCTGCAGCACACCTGCACATGACTGCAATCCTGACCAATGACAACATTAATGCCCATCACAAGGTCCTGCCATGCAAAGTCTCAGTAGAATCAGTTTTCAGCATCTTGCCTGAAAAGCCACCAGCAAGGGAGATGGACAGCCTGAAATTGCACCTCGTTTTTCTCACTGAAAAACTTGCTTTTATGACCTTTCTATATGTAGATACCCTGCTTTTTCTTCACTTTTCCTTGGCAGGAATATTACTGTGGGGATGAAAAACATCATGTCACTATGGCAGTATAAACTGCCCAGCCCACTTATTACCTCAGTATACACCACCTTGTCTTCATACCCCTTTAAGGGTGTTAATACCTTACTTTTCATCCTTCCTCTCTACCACTTTACTCCGCACTATAAACTCTCTCCTCTACTCTGCATCCACTACTTTCTGCTCTCTCCTTCTTCCCTGTTTCCCCCCTACCCCATTTTTCTAACTATTTGCTTTTTTTCTCACTCTTCTTTTCAGCCGTTCCCCAAGGTGTTTTTTCCCCTTCTTCACTACCAAACAGAATATTCCTTCCTTTCAAAGAGAAGATGGCAGTGGACAGTCTGTTTGATCTATATTAAGTTTACTGGGACCCTATCTCCCTAAAGAGACTCAGTGTATGTACTCTGTCTTACATATGTTTGTCTAGCATCTACTTTACTTGAGCAGCATTCTACCTTGGTATGTGTGAAAGCAGCCTACCAGTGGTCACTGCACAGGCCCCCCCCCAACTCCATCCTTGGCTTACAGTCTACTCCCCATAATTACCTCTATCTAACTTCTATATACCAAACCTCTCATCTCCTCACAGTACACCTCCCTCCTTTTTCCACTAGGTGGCAGCATACTCCTAATAATTAAGCCCAGCTATAACTTCCCCCTTACTCTCCACTAACTAACTCTACCTAGAAAGTGTTTCAGCCCCTCACCTAAAAAGCTATAATTCTATCTCTCCACACACATATACCTGTTTTAGAAAGTGTCTCTGCCCCTCACCAAGAAAGCTGTACTTTGATCTCTCCATACACATATACTTGTTTTACTAGAAAGTTTTCCCCAATAAATTAAGAAACTAAGAGTTTTTAGTACAAAAGAGGTTTGTAATCCATATACCTGCACACCTGCAGTGGTTCTCCTTCTCCTGCCTCAGGTCACTGATTGTTTTTGGGCTTTCCCGCCTTCTTGGCTCTTCCCACTCCATTCACCCTGTGGGCTCATTCTGCTCCCCTATCCAGCCCCCAATTCTCACCCGCTCCCCCAGTAGTTCTACATTTATCCTTAGCCCAATAGTCACACCCCCTCCCCAACCAATCAGGATACACCTACTATTAGGCCTTCCCTCTTCTCCAGCCAATCAGTATACACCTTCCACCCTCTCACTTTCTCCACCCTACCTACTTCTCTATACCAAACCCCAACACAAAATCTCATATCACCTTCTCTTTTAACATTAACTGTCTCCCATTACCATGCTCAGCCTTCCTTCCAAAGTCCTTCTCTTCTCTCCCTTCATCTTGCTTCTACTATCACTATACAATTTAACTTCCTATACTAACTCCCATGTGCCCTCTTCGTCTTTGACTCCCCAGCACCACCACACATCCCACTTCCACAACATCTCAGCATCTTTAGTTCCCTCCCACCCTCTCCTTCTCTTAAAATTAAAACTTTTTCCAATCTCTAACAACAACTACAAACTTAAACCAACTCACTACCAATATCATCTATCAAAACACAAATCTAATAAACATATCTCCAATTATACTTGCTTTCATTTAGCTAGTGACATACACCCCAATACAGGTCCAAATTTCTCTCCCACAAATCAGCCTTGCACCAACAATAAAACTACTCATAAAAACCTCAAGTTCCTCACAATCAACGCACAAAGTTTAAAAAATAAATTAACACTCTTCCATGCCTGGCTCACCGATAACTCCCCAGACATAGCAGCCATCTCTGAAACCTGGCTAAAACCTCACATTAATGACTCTGAATTCTTACCTCCAGGATTTCATTCTCTTCGATCTGTCCCCACTAATAGAAGAGGAGGTAGAGTTGCTTTAATCTACTCTAACCTCCTAACTATGACCCCATACCCTAATGCCATCCCCTCTTTTAATAATGCAGAACTAGTTATTGGCATACTAAAAATAAACAACCACAAACGCATCTGTATTATTTCCCTCTACATTCTTCCTGGTAATAATACCAATACTTTGGAAGACATCCTGTCATGGTCCTCATCTAGCATTAAACTAGAAACCTTTATTTTGGGAGATGTAAACATTGACTGGGGAAAAATAAGTAACCCTAATCCCTCCATAACTATCAACCTAGTCAACTTCACTCAACATACTAACTCCATTACTAGACCTAACAAAACTAACCCCCCCTGGCACCATACTTGACTGGATACTAGTATCGCATCCTAACAAAGTTTTAAAATCTGGTGTCAATCCTGACCCATTAGGATACCACCTCCCTGCCTTCTCCATTCCAGCCACTCCCTCCTCCCCGCTCTCTCACCACTTTATTCAAACTCATAACCTAACTAACTTTAATCAAAATTATTTCTCAAACTCCCTTAAGCTAACTAACTGGAACCCCCTAAAAACTCTGCCTCTAGACGAATCTGTTGACTATTTCAACTCCACATTCTTAACTGTCCTTAACTCCCAAGCTCCAATAAGAAGAAAAAGAATCAAAACTAAAACCATCCCTTGGCTCACCAATGAGACAAAAAAGATTATGCTGCAAAGGGATAAATCCGGGAAAGCCTACCTTAAACACAAACAGCCTGAGATGTTCCTTAAGTTTAAACAACTAAGAAACCTTGCCAAAAAACTAGTCATTACTGATAAAAAATCTTACTACATCAAACTACAAGAAAACCACACAAGAAATCCCAAACAGTTCTGGAACTCCATTAACTCCCTCCTTAGACCGGGTAAAATAAACAATCCCTGTCCTGACACCAGCAAATCTGACCCAGAAATTGCCTCACTATTCAATTCCTTCTTCACCTCTTCTATCGCCGAACTAACCAAGACTTTCACCAACATCAATCCTCCCCCTAATCAATCTTCCTTTCCCTTTTCACCCCCACCCACTTTCAAACTCAAACCAGTACCCACCGACCTAATAAAGAAACTGCTCTATAAACTAAAGCCTTGCTCCAATGCCCCTGATAACATCCCATCCTCCTTCCTAAAGATAGCTTCTGACTCCATTGCTATACCCATCAGCATTCTAATAAACAGGTCTCTACACGAATCCTATGTACCTAAACTCTGGCATTCTGCTTTCATCCTTCCACTTCACAAAGGGGGCAAAAATTGTAATGTCTCCAATTTCCATCCCATTGCCATCCTCTCCCCTATATCCAAAATCCTAGAAAAATGTATTCACCTACAGCTCATGCCTTTCCTTACTGAACACCAACTACTCTCTCCTACCCAGCATGGCTTCCACCCAGGACACAGTACTAACACCGCCCTTCTCTCCTTCCTTCATTCTGTGAACTCTGCATGTGACTCCGGTAACTTAGTATCATCTGTTCTACTAGGCCTATCCAAAGCTTTTGACACCATCTCCCACTCCCTCCTTCTAACCATCTCTCTGACCTCATCCTTAGCCTAAAAGCTATTTGCTGGTTTTCTAGCTACCTTTCAAACAGGTCCCAAGCTGTGAAATGGGGCCAAGCAACATCTACCTTCCTTCCTACCCCTACTGGAGTACCTCAAGGTTCCATTTTTGGTCCATTACTATTCAATATCTTTATTAACAACTTTCATAAAGCCACCCCCAATACCACAATTGTGCAATACTCTGATGATTCCACTCTGATCTGCCAAGCCCCTAACCTAACAGAGCTCCAAGCTCTAACCCAAACAGCATTTTCAACCACTGAAAACTGGATGTTCCAAAATCACCTCTTCCTAAATACCAACAAAACTAAGATCCTGCTCTTCTCCCCCTCCAAATCCTCATCTCTTGATAAAAACTCTTTCTGAATAACCAGCCTTAATAACTCCACAATTGAAATAGTAACCTCCACTAAACTTTTTGGTGTTACAGTTGATGACCAGCTCAAATTCAATACTCATATTCAGCTAAACATCAAAAAAAAACATATAAAACTTGGCTTACTGTGCAGAAATAATCACTTTCTGTCCCCTTCCACTAGGCTAACCCTTGCCTCTACTTACCTCCTTCCCTCTCTGCTATATGGCGCTCCTCTGCTCACTAATCTATCATCTACTCTTACCTCCAAATTGGAACAATGCTACAACAAAATCTCCAAATTTGCCACTAAATCCAAATCCTCCTCTCATCACTGCCCCTCCCTTCACTCTCTAAACTGGCTTGAACTCCCCAATCATCTTAACTTTCTCCAGCACACCACAGCCCACAAATTAAGTGTTCCATCCTACTAACTGTCCTGCTCTTTCCAATATCTTTCAACCCTACCCTATACCCCCCTCAGATCCCTTAGATCTTCTCACCAAAACCTGATCACAGTACAAAAACCCAAGCGCCCAGCAGGACATCTTCTTTTATTCTTTACCCTAGCTAAAAAATGGAATGCCCTACCCACATCTCTAAGAACCTGCAACAACCGAGACAACTTCAAAACCCAATTTTATTCTCACCTTTATCTAAATAGGATATGCAACTGCACTCTTCAACCTACACCAGTCCAAATATCCTCCCCCTTCTCTCCAGGCTAACCTCTATACCTTCCTAATCCTCTTCTAACCTCTCCTAAAAATACTAAATGTATAAGCTACTAAAGCATTTTTGCACTATATGCTTAAGCTACCCAGGCAAACCTTCTTACCTTCCTCACCTCTTCTAAAATACTAATTGCATAAGCTTCTAAATGTTAAAGTTTTTAATTTTAGTTCTTTGCTTTTTATACAATGTGCCAATCTTTTCCTGCTGAACTTAACTGAAACTGTTAATACTTTTGCTAATGTAGCTATCTGATATTGGTATTGTAGACTATTTTGTAGCCACCTGTAAATTGTAATGTTATCTATGTCTGAACTCTTTTTTGTAATTAAAATTGTTGTTTCTGTGGAGCTTTCCTTTCCGGGCCTCCATTGAAAACGGGCCCACAAGCCCAGTGGACCTCCCCGGTAATCAAACTGAAATAAATAAATAAATAAATAAATATGTAAGGATCCACCCATACCCTTCCAACACTGTCAGACTTGCACAATTGGACCCCCTTCAAAAAACAAACCTGAAACATATGCAGGCTTACAATTTGCAGGTGAATATACTGAGAGAGGTTCTCCCTCAAATTATATCTACCAGCATGTGGTACCCTCATATTCTATACAACTGTAAAGTTGTGAGTAATCTGATCCCATTAAAAGCTTACTGTCATTAAAACCTGCATTGGACAGTTGCTGTTGGGTGTTTCTCATTAATCTTGATACTCTTTGTGCACAACGGTTTGCTAGACTATGTGACTATTCCATCCCTTTATGCAAAGTTTTCCTAGCTACTGCCATAAATCCATCAATCAAGTAGTCCATGACCATTGAGGTAACCTACTTTTGCAAGCAGTTCTGTGAAAGAAGGTACACATACCTTCTTCAAGATTGAAGCGAATGTTCCACAGTATTCCTTGTTAAACTCACCTTTAGCTCATTTTCTGATTGCAGCTAACAGAGTTATTCCATACTGCGATGGAGCTGCATGTGAACTTATATCATGCAGATTCAGGCCTTTAGGCATGAACATTATACAAATGAGGGTTTGATTTGTGAATATCTCTGGACTGGTTCATCTTTATGTTGCTCCAATTAGCACACTCTTACAAAAAGTTCTAAACAGAGCTGTGCATCTGCCTGCACATTTGGGAGGAAAATTGCACATGCTCTGCCATTTGAAAAGCTTCGAGCCTCAACTTGTGAAAATTAGAGTCACCTTAGAACACATGTACTGTCATATTCCACCCAACTCCACTGTAGTTGCAATGCTTCACAGCTCTATCCTGTATTGCAAAACTTAAAAACTGATGTGACCTGTTGTCGTCCCAATGCTCATCTGACTTCCTATATGTTGTGTGAAAATCTAGCAAAAAGAAACAGGAGTGACCATGAGATAGCAGCCATGATTTTCTGGATGGAGACCTGAAAATGGCGATTGCTTTTGAACACACTGATAATAGCAAGATGCCTCAGAAGTACATCCAAGAGACTAAAGCCTTTAAGTAAAAAAAAAAAACAAAAGGCTGCTATTCCAAATTTAATAAAAATAAAAAAAGAACACATATAAAACTCTAGTGCCTCACATTTGCAGTCTTCAAGAAGTATAAACTTACAAACATGAACTATATATATATATATATATATATATATATATATATATATATATATACACACACACACACACACACACACACACACACACACACACACACACACACACACACACACACACACACGAATAAAATAATCTAATTTAAAGATAATTAAATCAGATGCCTCCAAATATATTCAGTATTAAGACCCCGAGGAATTAAAGTGCCATACTTTAAAATAAAAATAGACTCTTTATATAGCAGCTTATTTTTAAATGCTATATAACCACAATATTTTGAGTATATTTGTTCCAGAATGCTTGCAAACCAGAAAGATCACCTCCATGACATAACCTGAAATGAACAGAAACTGGATTGTCACAATTAAGTTTTTTTTTAATATCTCTTACATGTCCCTGCAGTCTAAGTTTGAATGTACTCTTGGTTTCCCTACATAAAATAAGTCATATGGGCATTTAAATATATATATCCCTCCTTCTGTATTACAAGAATACCTATCAGTAGGTACAAACTTAACACCGTTGTTCTTAAAAAAAAAAAACATTTCTGAACCTACCTGCTATGTAGGCATCAACAGTTGCTGGAGTATTTCAATTAGTTCCTCCATTAGAAGGTGGATGCCTGATACCATTTTGCCAGGGTAGTGATGGTGGTCATTGGTGTTCCAAGGACTGGAGACCAGTGCCTGCACCACAAAAGTGACACACCCTCCACACCATCTATAGATGAATTGTAAGTATATTTTTTACCAATATTGGAACCCTGGCAGTTTGGACGGGATTGCACTAATATCTGTCTTTTTATTCTTCCATAGGTTATAAGAACATTTTGGAAAATGGAGAGCAATGCCATCAGATGCTGGGATTCCTTTCCATGTAAAGGGTGAGTACACCTGTTTTTACTCTTCCACTTTAAATGTACATATATAGATATATAAATATGTAGCTATATATACATATAGATATTAATATGTATCGATATAGCTGTATACACGCAAACACAATCACACAGACACACACACACACACACACACACACACACACACACACACACGTAGATAGATAGATAGATAGATAGATAGATAGATAGATAGATAGATAGATAGATAGATAGATAGATAGATTGATAGATGGATGGTCAGCTTCCTGATCTCCTCCTCCTCCCAACTCCGGTCTCTGGTTCAGGTCTGAGGTACTCCTAATTCTTCTATTGAGCTTCTGTGAATTTTTTTTTCAGTCAAGCATTTACCTCTGGAATAATTGAAAAATGTTTCACTTGAAGAGTCTCCCTGTCAGCTTTGTCAGACAAATGGAAAGCTTGCTCCATACTCTCTGTGACATTTTTTTACATCTTCAGCTTCTTCTGCATCCAAATTTTATTTCACCTTCTAGGTAAAATATTCTAAAGACAGCTGGATACAGGAGTTTGAATCTCATTCTTGCCTCATGACATTCCCTAATTATTGGGATAAACGTGTCATGACATTCCCTAATTACTGGGATAAACGTGTCATGACATTCCCTAATTATTGGGATAAACGTGTCATGACATTCCCTAATAACTGGTATAAGCGTGTTTCTCCTTTGCCTGGTGTACAGTGAATAATCTTTTTCCACAACCACTCTGCTATCCCCAGGTTTGAATACTTTATCCCTCAGCCACAGTTTTGTCAAGAACTGATATTTCTTCTGGTATGATATAATTGTTCCTAATACAGGTATTTGCTGCTTTCTTATTGACATATTTGAGCCCACACTCAATGTGTCCCCTGTTGTGGAACATCAGTACCATTTTTATTTTGTATTTTCATAAAACTACTTCGGTCTTTTCTAGTTTCTATGATACACCAAAAAAATCTCAGGTTTTTTCTGTGTACACTCAGTTTTCTAACTTTATTTTTTGAAACTGCTCTTCTTGAAACGCTTCATGCTTAGACAGCCATTTCTTCATTTCAACCTCTGTTTCTTTGCAGTTTTATCAGTTCATATGAATAGCTAAAGCTTCTTATATCTTTTCAGCCTTTTGTTATTTAACTTAAAATATCAGAGGTTCATTTATTTTAAACATGCCTGAGTGCGTGTGATTTACTTTTTTCATCTGAATTACTAGGAACAATTTTCTACACAAAATCTGACACTTTCATTTAACAGCTACAAGAATCTTCTCAACCAGTGTTTTTTTTTTTTCTTTTTTTTTTTTTCTCGTAGGTTTTCTTGCTTTCTACAAATTTCTTCTTTGCTGGCATCCAGGTAGTGCATTTACTAGCCAGTAACTATTTTTTCCAAACTGATAGTGTTTGATAAGCTTTGATTGGCTTTTTCATGCTGTAGTGAGAGCTCTAGTTAACCTGTTCATCAGTGTGTAGCCATCTTCAAATTTCCTTTACAGAAGTCCTTTTGTTGGCAAGGAAATATATGGAAAGGTCACAGAAGATCATTACTGATGACCATGCTTTTAATGAGATTCTGAGTAGAATTTGCTAGAAGTAAATCTTTTGACATTCACCTTGGCAGAATTATCAGTTACTTGGTAAACATGACTTAGAATAACAGATCTCATATTAAAATAAATAAGTTATAGCGTATGATTTTTAAGTCCAAACAAGTAGTTAATAGATAATGAATAATGGGTTCTCGAAGGAACAGGAAAGGAAGAAACGCAAAGAGTCATGACAAAACTGTGAGACATTTCTGAGGAAAGCCTTTCATGTAACGACTAACTATACTACTTGCCAACATGTCTTTTCTGTCATCTTCAAAAATGTTCTTCTTTATTTGTGAACTGCTTTAAAGGCTTCCCATTTAATAAATATGTTTTAACATACTGTACCAATGTATTACTTATGGAGTCTTAAGGCCAGTGATGAAGAAGTAATTTGAGCTGGGGGCACACATTTTTTATATATATATATCTATATATATATATATATATATATATATATATATATATATATATATATATATAGTTGCTCACATAGCTTGCATTCTCTGGAATGCTTATATTGTATATATAAACACTTGTATTCATATTCCGGGGCCTCACAAATGTCTTATGGTTATATGCAAATAGCAATGCTACATGGATAGGCAAATAAGGTCATCAAAAGTAATTTGCAATGCATTTTTGAAAACATACACACTTCTTGCAAAATAATAACTTGTGTAATTTTCAGCATTATGAAGTCATGAATTACTTTGCCAAAGCTGAGGATTCGTATTATTTTTTTTCCGAATATCACAGGAGAGTGTGGCTAAGTATAGTCACGCTTAAAATATTTAAGGAAAGCTGTTGATCGCATATTGCTTAAAACTTATTTTTTTTTAATGGGGTTTCTAATGTTTTGTATAGGGATGTCCTTTTGTGGACACTCATAGTTTCATTAAAGAATAGAAAGGGGAAGATAGGAAAGAATGAAAAAGAGAAAACAAACATAGAGAGGAACACACAATGAAACATCAAGAAGGTTTGTGCTGGGGTGGTGGAAGAGGATAGGCACCATGTTTTTGCTGGGGGATACACCCCTTACTTTTTCAATTTTTTTTTTAATATGAGAGGGTAGTCTGGGTGGGGAAATAGGTAAGAGGGTGTAGGAAAAAGGATAAAGGAAAGAGGACTGAGTAAGTGCCAGCAGGAGTACCAGTCCACACAGCCTCAAACGCATCTACTGTCAGATGATGTTGCAGCGGAGGATCCTGATGTTAAAGGGGTAGGGGCCTGTGTTGTTGCTCCAGTTGACACTGAATGGGAGAGTGTGCCTTTCATATGCTGAAGAGAGGATTCAACTGGATGAATATTTCTGTCCACTACCTCCAGCAGTATGTCCTCTACCAAGTTCTAAAGACCTCTTTTGATAAGGTTTGCCAGGCTGCCATGTGCTGGGGTACCTGCTGGACTGATGTCTCTACACCAAACCTGCAAGGACATCCCCAGACAGGCAGTGGGTAATCTTGTACAGCGTGGTCCTTAGGAATTGAACCTGTAAAAAAAAGGTAAAGAAATGGCAGATAAACAAAACAATAAAGGAGAAGGAATGCATAATCAAAATAAGAAAAACAGAAAAAAGGGGTAGAGAGAGACAAAAGAGAAAAAGCACAATAAATCCACATATCATGTTTACATGCCATTTCATACACTATTAAAATATTGCAGTAAAGTTTTTATTGAAGTAAAACTTGTATATAAGAAGCGCTTATGTGTATAATGAGTCATTTGGGAAGTGCTTGTACATACTTTGTCCTGACCTGATAACACAGATGTTAAAGTGCAACATTACAAACTGGTAGGACTAAGTTTGAAACCTGACTGAGTAACAACTGGGCAGCAGGAGTATCTGTGCAGGAGAAGAGCTTGGCAATCTGCTTCCAAAAGAGGCCACGAAAACCTTATGGGGGTGTTGCCATTAATCGATTCCAACTTGTGGGCAATTACTTGGAGTCTTATGCATACTTCAGATTAATTCTTATGACAACTGCTTGTGACTTCCTGAATGGGAGTGTGTCTCCCTCTAGTTATGTACACATGGTACCAACAATTTCATTTGTAATTATTATAAGTTGTTGTATCTTTTGGCTTTTCCCAGTTAGGGGTTGCCACAGCGGAACTCCAGTCCGCTAATGATTGGCAGTAGATTTTTACATACTGAGTTGTCAGCCCTGAGGCACAACCTTCAACAAAGGTACGCCCATTCACGCATGTCTCCACACAGAAGACGCTTTAGCTAAGAATCGAAAAGGACAATGGGCCGGATTCATGATGGCTTGCACTGAGTCTAAGAGTAGAGTAAGACTCCATGCAGCCATCGTGTCCGACGAGCGATCCATGAACAGCCTGTAGGGGCGTGTAAGAGAGCTCCTAAAATGGCTCTTACACGGACAGAGTTTGGATATTTAAATTACCTCACTTGCAGCCGAAAGGCATGCAAATGAGGTAAATTTGCGATCCAGGAAGCACAAACCTGTCCGTGTAGGAGCCGTGTTAGCTGCAGAAATGTACTCAGTTGACAACTGAGTACCGTTCTGCAAATAGCACAATGGAGCCTTGTCAGCTCCAAATAAAGGTTGCATATGTTCCAGGAAGCATGCCAATGGCCAAATATGTGGCCACTGGCAACTTACCCACATGCAAAATTAAAATAAAACCGTTTATTTTTTTTCGGCGATTGCCAATGTTTAAATTTAGCGCAACACCGCGCAAACGGGCTGCGCTGCAAAAAAACAGAAAAATAAAAATTTAAGTGGGTTTTATGAAAACCATCAATTTACAATGTAAGGGAATAGCAGGCTGAAAACAACATGGCCACCGAATAGGGGTTGCTAAGGGGGGAAGCTCAGTGTAAGACATGTAACTAAGCATTAGTATGCAATCCTATGTAAATAAGTGTTAGGATACTGAATCGCACTTTTACATAGCAAATGAGCACATTCCCTGGAGTGTAGGATTAGGATAAGGGGAGTAACAGAGTAGGAGATAGGTGACATCACAGGGGGGGTATGTATGAAAGAAGTGAAGCTCATTGGAGCAGAGTGGCATGTGAAAGCTGTCAGTTAGACATCATGGAAAGAGGTGTGTCAACAGGTAGACAAGGGAAAGCCAAGAAATGGAAGGTGTACGCTGTGGATAACACCAGAGTTTCGTGCTGAGCGTGCATGCGCATGTGTGCATGCTGGGAAGCCCGAGTAAGATGGAGTGCGCGCGTGTAAATGTGAGTGCGCGCGTTTAAGCCAGAGTAAGCATGTAGAAGCCTGTTTAAAGACTTGTAAGCACGTTTGCACTGGTGTGCGCGCATTTTTAACCCGAATAAGCGAGTTGTAGTCCATCTAAGCATGTGTGCACGCGTGTTAGCTGCTGTGCACGTGTTTGCCCTTGTATGCGCGTCACTCCTCCCCTGAGGAAACAGACAGGAAAAAGGAAGCACAACAAATTGTAGGAAGCTACCAGGGAATACTAGCAGAGATAACAGGTGAAAACAATCAGAATCAGGCAATTACACAGGCAGAACAGTAGCCCAGCCCAGCACTGAAAACTTTGCAAACAACAGTGCAGTATGTGTCTCTCAAGAGACACTGCAACACTGGAGTAAGCTACTAGAAGTGAAAACTGAAAAAGCTTCACTCAGACAAAAAATGCTAGGGGCTGCCATAGCTGTTATAAGGTGACATATGCAACATGCTGAGGGTGGTGACAATGCAAATGCTGCCGGACAACCCACAGTGAGGAAACGGAGAAGAGTGTACAGGCCCAGGGTCATCTACCAGGGGTTACATGAGCTGGAGATAGTGGAGCGCTTTAGAGTGGACAGAGACCTCCTGCAGCAAATTGTTGAGCTGTGCAGGCCACGCCTCACACACAGAACCAACAGAGGGGAACCCATCCCAGTGGAAACCAAGGTATGTGTTGGCCTAAGAATACTAGCAACAGGTACCTTCCAGAGACCAACTGGTGATATGATGGGGATATCATGGGAATCAGCATCCAGGGTACTGCACCAGTTCCTGGATGCCATGTCAGCACATGTCGGTGATCATTAATATTTCCTCAATTCCCGTGAGGTATTGGCCAGCAATATGCGTCTCTTCCAGCAAATAGCAGAATACCCTGAGGTAGTGAGTGCAATAGACTGCACGCATATACGCATCAAAGCACCAGCCGGTGAGCGGGGAAGGGCCTACATTAACCACAAGGGCTTCCCCTCCATCAACTGCCAGGTTGTGTGTGATGCCCAGGGCATAATAATGAATGTGTGTGCTGGCTGCCCTGGAAGCTACCATGATTCCCATATCTGGCATCTGACGCAGCTGTACCAGACATTTGCCAATGGGGACATCCCACATGGTCACCTACTGGGGGATGCTGGCTATGCACTCGAGCCATGGCTGATGACACCCATCAGAAAGACACACACACCTGAACAGGAAAACCATAATGAGGCACACGCACAAACACCTAATGTAATAGAGCGTGTGTTTGGGTTGCTCAAGTCACGGTTCCGGTGCCTGGACACATCTGGTGGAGCCTTGCAGTATTCACCAACTACATGTACCCAAAGTGTCATGGTAAGTGCTATGCTACATAATATGATTCTGTGAAAACAGCTGCAGCAGGACCAGCATAGGCCCGGCCCAAACAGCCCCCCACCATTGCCAAGGCCATCACAGGCAGAGCATGACTCAGAGGAGGAACAACCTGAGCCTGCCCCAGTAGGCAGAAGGAGGCATGCCTAGTATGCCTTGGCTTTGGCAAAGAGGCAACGCATAGCACATACACTGGCTCAGTAGGAACCCTGGAAATTATACCTCTCTCTGACTCACAAATATAGTAAAAGGGATGACTAAGTTGACACAACCTGCTTTCAAACATGTACAGGGAGTGTAGTATGTGCATCCAACATAGGCAACCCTGCAGCACCACCTGAGGCATGATTGCCTAAGTGATGACCCTGAATAACATCCTACCCTCACCAAGCATGATGCCACAATATGAAGACAAGATGATCAATTACAACAATTGGCTTAAGTATTGTTGTTAGTCAGAGGGGATCCAATGCCTGTCAGCCTGAGATGGCATGCTGAGCAAGACACGATGCTCCGCTAGAGATGGCTTGCACCTATCGCCCCTGGCCTTTTGGATACTGGCAAAGGCTGTTGTCACCCCCATAGTGCCTTAAATAGGTAAGGCTCAAAACACAAACCCACCTCCATAGGTATCACAAGGGATACGAAACTAGAAGTAATGCTACCCAATGCCAGAAGTCTAAACTGCAAGATGATGCATGCAGTCCAAACTCTCCTCAGCATGGAGAATGTTGATATCTGTGCAGTAACAGAAACCTGGTTCAAGGCTCCCAAGAGCACCCTAGCACTACCAGGTTACACCTCATACCATGCTTTACAGCCCCAAAACATGGAACAAACTACAAAAGGAGGGTGAGTATCAATAATTGTCAAGGATGCCCACACCCCCAGGTTGGTGCCACAGCATGAAGCAGCACATACTATCCATGTGCAAGTAACAGTGGCTAAAACTGCCGCCCAGTTCATAGGCTGCTACAGACCACCCTCTTAAAATCAGGAACCCCACTTGGCCTACTTGAGAACACATGAACATATGAAGGTCTCTCCAAACAACATTATATTGGGTGAATGCAACTACCCAAACATAGACTGGGAGCATTATTCTAGCTCCAACACCCTAGGCC
The DNA here is from genome assembly GCF_019279795.1 of Protopterus annectens. Taxonomy (NCBI): domain Eukaryota; kingdom Metazoa; phylum Chordata; order Ceratodontiformes; family Protopteridae; genus Protopterus; species Protopterus annectens. Next base: position 660,181,314 of record NC_056751.1, read on the forward strand.
AAAGGTTCCTAGATTTCATAAACCGAAATGCTATGGAACAACTTGTCACCACTCCCACAAGAGGGGTAAACATACCGGACCTGATAATCACCAACATGGGGACTCTATGGCCAAGACGAGAAGTGTATCCCTCACTGGTAAGATTAGACCATAGAGTAATCTCATTGGATATTCACATCCTGATCCCAGTCCCTGGCCAGAAAACCACAGTGAAAAACATGTGTAAAAAAAATTATGCACTCCTCCAAACTGAGGTGGAATCCATTAAAGCCCTTGTGCCTGTGGAAAATATGGCCCAGACCTCAGAACCCTTTATAAATGTATTTTATGAACACCTTCAGGAATGCATGGATTATGCAATCCCAAATAAAACCAAGACCCAATCCTCCAAAGGCAGGCATCCTGTCTGGTGGACCCCAGCCATTAACAAACCATGCAAGAGAAGGAGGAAGCTACTACATGATAGAGCAAAACCCAAAAAGGGAAGGCATCACTGATCAGTATTATGACAAAAAACTATGGCCACACATAAAATCCTCTAAGGCCAGCTACGAGATAAAAATTGTACAGGACACTAAGGATAATCACAAGTCTTTCTTTACTGATGGTAGGAACCTGGGTGGGAATTCCCAGATATGCTCAGAATTAGTCCAAAATGACAAACAATACACCAAACCCACAGACATTGCCAACATCCGACCTGACAGGTTCAGTGCAAACTCCCCCCCACACCAAAAGGCCAAATATCTATCCCAGCAGAGTGCTGGCCCCCTGACATTGCAGATGCTCAGGTAACAGCCAGCGTCTCCAAAGCAAAACACACAGCATCAATGGGACCACATGGTGTCCCGGGCTGCATCCAACATGAAGTCCAAGAAGAATTGAACACCAAATAAAACTACTGCTCAATCTCAGCCTTACCACAGGATATGTACCCAAAGAGCAGTGTACAGCAACAGTGGTCCCTCTCCACAAAGGTGGTGCCTGAATGGATACTGCAAACTATCACCCCAGAATCCTGACTAGCTTGGTCTGCAAAGCTATGGAAAGGATCATCATGGACCTCAGAAATAAATATATTGGGGACCTATAGACACTGGACCCTACCCAGTGTGGCTTTTTTCAGGGCAGATCCTGCCCCTTAAACCTGGTTGAGTCATTTGAAACTGTCACCAAGGCCATTGACGAGGGGAAGGTGGTCCACACAGCCTACCTGGACCTTGCAAAAGCCTTCCATACAATACCCCACTTGGTCATTATAGATAAGCTCACCAGCTTAAATATAAACCCCTATGTCACTAGATGGGTTGCAAACCGGCTCAAGGACAGAACTGACATGGTCAGAAATGCAGGAGCCATGTCAGAGTCCAAACCAGCTACAACTGGCATCCCACAAGGCTCGGTCCTGGGACCCCCCTTGTTTGGTATATATTTCTCGGAGGTACAGGCCAGCATGGAAGGACTGTGTCTGAACAAGTTTGCAGATGACTACAAACTGGGCACCATATCTGACCCTCCAGCTGACACAAGCATTCTACAAAAGGGCCTCATAGAAACAGACAACTGGTGCCACAGCTATGCCATCAAGCTAAATGCAAAAAAGTGTATAGTCATCCCCTTTGGAAAAACAGTAAGTGCCCACCAATTACCACATAGGTGGTAACCCATTAAGTACAGAAGAAGTAATAAGAGACCTGGAGACACAAGTTGATCGAAATCTCGCATTTGACAACCATGTGGCCGTAGTGGTTATAAAAACATTTCATATACCCACCTAATCATGAAGGTATTCACATCTAGATCAGGGGAGGTCATCGTGCCTCTTCAGTCATCTTTCATCAGGCTCACAATTGAGTACAATGCACCTTGTGGGATGTACCTTAGCAGACACCTCCAGCAACTGGAAAGACCCCAAAAGTACCTCACCAGGAGGATCATAGGGTTCTAACAGATGCCATGTGCTGCCTGATTAAACAAACTGCAGCTCCACAGAGTGGCATACTGCCTGCCCAGAGGCGATCTGTGCCTGATGTATAAAGCCATGTCCAATCTGGAATCAATGCACATGCTGCACCTTGTAAAATCTGAATCACATTGAGCTATGCACATGAGAGACCTGAACCTCAGCACTGAAATAAATAGGACATGCTGTAGTGATTGATCCATAACCCAGAAGCTCCCTCCACTCTTGAGTAAATTCACAATTCAGGTTAGCCAGAGAGTCCCTCATTGACTCTCTTCAAGAGGAATCTTGATGAGTGGATGGGAGATTGTAGGTTTACCCTGGGTATCACTTTTATGCCACAGTTAGACAGAGGCACAGTATACTAACCTTGAAAAATGGCATGGCAAACTCCAGTTAAAATGTGTGTTGAAGGACAAACACACTCTGACTAGGATTAGAAATGCCCTAGGGCACATAGCCTAGTGTTTGTCAATGTCCACCCAAGTTGCGGAATACACTATTAATGTTGGACAAGCCTGGTTTAAGTAGGCCATAGCTGAACAAAATGCAACATGGTCATACCTTAGTCTGGTGTGCTCATTATGAATATTTAAAGCAGTGATGGGACTCAAACCCAGGACACTGTGCACCAGAGTGAAAGAACTGAACCACTACACTATGACAGCGTCTGGTCAGGGTGAAAGAATGTTGACAAGTGTATGCAAACTGTCCCCTGGTAACCCTGCAGGCACAGCATAATCCCTGTTGGGTTCAGACACAAAGCAGTTGGGCAGTAAGAACACAACATGACTTCCAACACACACACTATAAATGTCAAATATTGTTCAAGTTCACACACGACCACAAATGTAGTGGACCTCAGATCTCAACATATAGAAAGGTCACACCGGGCATGCTCACACACTTTGATAAATGAGACACATGCCAGGCAACAAACCATGGAAAGCCTGAACTGGGCATGCTCACACACTTAGGCCATGTCTCAGTATAGCAGTCGGCCACACATATCTGGCATTTGTATGTGTTAAAACAACAAGAAACAGGTGAAATAAACAGAAAAAAGTAGCAAGCCCAAAACGCCCATCAGGTCAAACAGTTCTTTTCTTAAACATTCGCTTTCCTTAGTAAAGTTGTACTATACACCCCCATAAAGAGTGAAGCCAAGAAAGTCTTAACGCAAAATTTATTGGCAGTAAAAAGTAGCGTTTTTGCTGTAGTCAAAGCTACAGCTTCCTCAGAGAAAATGTTTATGTGTTAAGCCAGGAACCTCCCACAATGCAGCAATCTGCCCAGTGCATACAGTTAAATGACAACAGAGACATATGTAATATACTGGAACCCTGTCATGATCAAACATCTTCCACAGATACACAAGTTGTTCATAGAAACAGGGAAATCTATGGCAATAAAGACCTGCAAACAGTTTATCAGCAACAAATATTGTGCATCCCAAACATAAACATATGGGTGCAGAGGTCGATACTAGGCTGTTTGCCCTAGGGAATACATAAGCCTAGGCAGAATGTATTTGGCTTCTGCCTCCCCAGTACAGTAGCCTACTGTGCCTCTGTAAAGTAGGTCACAGAAGGCATCGTTTAAGGCTAGTTTGCTGTGCCTCCATCAAGCAGGGACACAGTGGAGATCCCAGGGGTTGAATTTGCAATGTCACATCCATGTGGCTGGAGTTTGCTGGAAGAGGGTTGGTGAGGGGCTATGTCTAACATTAACTGGGATTAAATTCCAGACTGAGGGGAGCCTTATCTGTAGTGTCTGGGCAATTTCACTGTCAAAACTTGCAAGTGATGATTTTGAGGGATTGAAGTGTCTTGCCAATACTGTTCAGAGATGTCCTCCCTCTGTGGGATATTGCTCTGTTATGTATTAGCTCCCTCCTTCTGTTGTACAGCTTATATATGGCTGGTGTCAACCAGACAGGTCTCCTGTTGTGGAGGAGTCTTGGTTTTATTTGGGATAGCATGATCAATGAAAACCTGCAGGTGCTCATAGAATGCATTTGTAAAGGATTCTGCAGACTGGGCTGTATAATCCTCCAGCACAGGTCCTTTGAAGTATTCCACCCCAGTCTTCACAAGTGCAAAGTCTGCTTTTGAGAAATACCTTGTTAGCAGTGATTTCCTTGCCTGGGGGTGGGGATGGGATATGGACATCCAGGGAAAGTTGGTTATGGTCAGATCTTAACAATGGTGGTCTACCTCTGGTGTGGAACATAGAGTCCCCATGTTGGTGATGAACAGATCCAATATGTATTCCCCCTTGTGGCTGTGGTGACTGGTTCTGCCATAGCACATGGATTCACAAATTGTAGTGGCTGTAGGGTGATGTTGTTGAGGCCTGAGTAGTTCCCCCAGTCAATATTCCTGTACCTGAAGTTAACCACTGTAATGGAGTATGTGAACACCTTCATATCCTACACTGTTCCCAGGGAAGCCAAGTGTGGTTCCTGGATATGGGGGGGGGGAGGTCTGAACTACACACCAAACCAAAAGGCAGTTTTTCACAATGGTAGTTGTATATGTATGGCCTGTCATGCTTATTGCAGTGGTAACAACCCAGAGGTGTGTGTATCTATGATGTATATGGATACAACCCCTGGTTGTGTTGTGTGTTACAAGTCCTGTGTTCACGAAGCATGGTATAAAACATAACCAGGCAGTGTTGATGTGCATATGTGACCCTGAACTAGGCATCTATTAATGCATATATATTGTGAGCCCCCATACTGAGGGATAGTAATAGATGTACATACCTCTTTGTAAAAACTGATGTCAGCACCCTATAAGTACAGCAGGAGAAGATGAACCACCCCTTAATGTGAATAGCATGCTGCGCTAATGTGTCTATCTCAAGTATCATAACATAGTATAGTAGGGGTTTGAATCCTGCAAATGCTCAGTGTGTGTTGGGGGGGCAGGGTGTTATGCATGTGTGCAATTCTCTTTGAAAGAAACGTCCCTTTTGACAACTGGAATAACACACTACATGATGTACATTCCTCTTTGTAAAGACTGATGATGTCAGCACCCTATAAGTACAGCAGGAGAAGAGAAGCCACCCAGTAATGCGAATAGCACGCTGCGCTAATTTGTCTTTCGCAAGTATTGTAACCATAGCTAGGTAGGGGTTTGAATCCTGCAAATGTTCAGTTTGTGTGTGTTGGGGAGGGCAGGGTGCATGCACGTGTGCAATTCTCTTTGAAAGAAATGTCCCTTTTGACAACTGGAATAACACACTACATGATGTACATTCCTCTTTGTAAAGACTGATGATGTCAGCACCCTATAAATACAGCAGGAGAAGCAAAACCACCCAGTAATGTGAATAGCGCTGCGCTAATGCATCTATCTCATGTCATAACATGGCTAGGTAGGGATTTGAATCTTGCAAACGCTCAGGTGTGTGTGTGTTGGGTGGGACAGGGTTGTGCAATTCCCTTTGAAAGGAATGTCCCTTTTGACAACTGGAATAACACACTACATGTTGTACATTCCTCTTTGTAAAGACTGATGATGTCAGCACCCTATAAGTACAGCAGGAGAAGAGAAGCCACTCAGTGATGCAAATAATGCGCTGCGCTAATGCGTCTCTCTCAAGTGTCATAACATAGTTAGGTAGGGGTTTGAATCTTACAAAAGCCATGTGTGTGTTTGCCACACAGTTTGTCAATGTGTGGTGGGTTTTGCTTTTATCATTGTATGACATATAATTATAACAGTAATTGCAATGCACACATCAGGTATGTGTGTGCCACATACAGATATGTACCTGTGACCTGCAATAGTTCCTATGTGTGAAGCCTGCCTCATATGAATACAGTTGTTACCATTGCCAGCATGTGCTGCAGATTCCCAGACCGTACGCCATACATGTATGTTGATGACAATGCAGGCTACTGCAGTGATCTGTGTCCTAGGCCAACTGGGTGACACACAGTCACGAAAGCTGTGATATATTAATGTGGGTAAGGGTTCATGTCTGGAATATATGTCGCACATGTTATAACACAGCAAAATCTGTGAGTAATGGACATCCAGTGTAGGTGTATGGCAACTGTTGCTGATACACATAAAAACACCTTCTTGCTTAGGCAATACACCAAGGGACTGCACAATACCTTTGGAAATGTGAATATCACAGGATAGACAAGAAAACACTTGTCCATATGTACACACCATTACCCGTTCTACATGATGGGTGCTGCCACCTACATGGTACTATTGGAATACTATGTTAAGTACATGCTGATGACAAAGTTACAGTTGTGTTACAGTAATAGAGCATGGCTTGGACAACAGGTATCTGTCTGTATGATACCCTTGTGGTTGTCATGTGTGTCATGTGCAGAATGCATTGTAGGCCACTGTATGCATTTCCAGTCATGGATGAACATATCCCTAGTGTGTTGGGATGTACGTGAGACTGCTATATGGCAAACAGTATTCTTCCCAGGGATGTGTGGGGCTCATTAAGAATGGCTACATGGTATAGTGTAGTATTGCAGGGATATCACTGACACTGGGTTTCCTACATCTGTGTATCAGTTGAGGGTACATCATGTAATAGGTTCATACTATGTTATCTGCCCTAGGGCAGTTATAAGCCTAGCCAGACTGTGTTTGGCTTTCACCACCCATTTTAAATGAATTTTGCTATGGCCTTTTTCCAGGTTAGTATACTCTGCCTTTGTGTAACAGTGACACAGAAGTGAGACGTTTGTGCTGAACCTGTCAGCAATGATGTTGGCAATGTATGTGGCTTACATGTATTCTTTGTCATTTAGGACTACTTCTGAGCATATCTGGGAATTCCCACCCAGATTCCTAACATAGATAAAGAAAGCCTTGTGATTATCCTTAGTGTCTTGTGCAATTATTCTCTTGAAGCTGGCCTTAGACAATTTTATGAGTGCCCATATTTTGTTCCAAATACTGATCAGAGATGCCTTCCCTTTGTGGGATATTGCTCGATCATGTAGTAGCTACCTCCTTCTATTGTTTTCTGTTATGTGGCTGGGGTCCACCAGAAAGGATGCCTGTCTTTGGAGGATTGGGTCTTGGTTATATTTGGAATTGCATGATCTGTGCATTCCTGAAGGTGTTCATAGAATGCGTTTATAAAGGATTCAGCAGTGTGGGCTGTATTTTCCACAGGCCCGGGGGCTTTGAAGGATTCCATCTCTGTCTCGGTTTTGAGGTGTGTGGAATTTGCTTTAGACAACTTTTTCACTGTGGTTTTCTGGGCAGGGGCTGGGGTTGGTATGTGAATACACAGTGAGATTACTCTATGGTCTGATCTTGCCAGTGAGGGATACACTTCTGGTCTGGAGCATAGAGTCCCCATGTTGGTGATGATCAGGTGCAGTATGTTTTCCCCTCTTGTGGGAGTGGTAACAAGTTGTTCCATAGCATTTGAGTTTATGAATTCTAGGAACCTTTAGCCTAGGGTGTTGGAGCTACAGTAATGCTCCCAGTCTATGTGTGGGTAGATGAAGTTGCCCAATATAATGTTGTTTGGAGAGACCTTCAAATATTCATGTGTTCTTAAGTTCTTAAGTAGGCCGAGTGGGGTTCCTGGGTTTAGGAGGGTGGTCTGTAGCAGGCTATGAACTGGAAGGCAGTTTTACCCACTGTTAGCTGCACGTGGATAGTCTGTGATGCTTCATGCTGTGGCACCAACCTGGGGGTGTGGGTATCCTTGACAATTATTGATACTCACCCCCTTTCATAGTTAGTTCCATGTTTTGGGGCTGTAAAGCATGGTATAAGGTGTAACCTGGTAGTGCTAGGGTGCTCTTGGGAGCCTTGAACCAGGTTTCTGTTACTGCACAGATATCAACATTCTCCATGCTGCGTAGAGTTTGGACTGCATGCATCTTGCGGTTTAGATGTCTGGCATTGAGTATCATTACTTCTAGTTTCTTATCCCTTGTGATACCTATATAGGTGGGTTTGCGTTTTGAGCCTTACCACCAGAATGCAAACCACTGACATTGGTAAACCGTATGACCCACAGCATACTGTCAAACCATGTCATACATACATGTGACCCCAGGTGAGACATATGTGTAGTACAACACAATGTGGCCACCAATATGAACTACAATGTATGACTACTGTGTCACATGGTGCATGTCACCCTTGCCATGTGTGCACTATGCATCTACATGCAGAGAATGCAACTCCACCTTGTTCACAAATGTACACCTGCAACTGTGTGCTGCAAACATCACTCATGTACTGTCCAGTCCACAACACATGCAGGCACAGGTACACACAACTGCCATGTGGCACATGTGCAGACATTACACTTTTGGAATTAACACTGGTGTATAAAACTACAATGACAATCATAGTGTTAATGCATCAGGCATGCTGGGATATACCCACAATGATATCATTACACTGTACTGTTAACAACATGATAATATTACTGCAGTGCTATGTAGTCACCCTGTGCATCAGCACCATGCTATCCTGTTCCTGCATCAATGTTACAGATTGCAGGAGGTGGCACAGTTTCATCATATGCACAGGGTGTGTACTTGGTTTGCCAGAGTCTGCCACTGACACATCCAATCGACATGTATGTGTGTGTGTGTGTGTGTGTGTGTGTGTGTGTGTGTGTGTGTGTGTGTGTGTGTGTGTTAGTGAGGGACAACAGTACAACATGGGGCAATGTTGATGCGGTGTGTGTGTGTGTGTATATGTGTTAGCCCTAGGTGTTAGCATTATGCATGTGTGCATGCATGCACACAGTTCCACCACATGGCTGCCATATACGGGTGTTTGTGGACAGCCACAGACTGTACCAGCCAGGTCATACAGATCACTGTCTCTGGCCACGGACACGGTACCTGTGCCTGGCAGGGGTGCTACAGACAGTATCAGGTACTAAGCCAGACTGGGTACTGTCATCAGAAGCAGTGGGTTGCTGACTGGACACATACCCCGCTGGGACTGTCCAGAGCCACGTGCACGTGGTCTTCTAGGATGGTCTGATGACAGCACAGACCCAGCATTGCTGGGGCTGGTACTGGCACTATGGGAGTGGCCGTGGGTTTGTTGTTGTCCGCGACGACTGCCAGCTGCTGATGTTGCTGGCATAAGTCCACGTCGACGCCTCAACCATCCTGCATTGCCCTGGCTCATGGACATGTAGTTGTGGAACAGATCTAATGTGTCCTCCAACGTCTATCAATGACCTCGCTGACAGTATGGATGGCAGCCGCAATGTCACGCATAGTGTCATTCATAGCAGTGCGATGTGCTCTAAGCTCCCGCAGACCCTGTCTGGTGTACCGTTCCATACGTGCCTGTGCCTGCATTACAGCCCAGAACATAGCTAAGGTTGAAAGACCTCTGTGGGCACGTCTGACAGGGGCAGTACGACCATGGATGCTCCCACGAGAACCCCTGGACATCTGCCTGTGTGGTATCATGTCAGGACTCTGGTCATGGCTACTGTGAGGGGATGCATGTGCCACTGATACCACATTACCCTGGTCAATGCCCACTGTATGCTGTCCCTCAGCTAAGGACATTGGTGACAATGGATGTATCGGCAGGATGACTGTGCACATTGATGGGGTTGACTACTGTGTACTGTCGATTGGCTGACCAACAACAGACCCTGTCACACCTTCCTGTGCCATTACAGATGCATCATCATTATCACTATCACCAGCAGTGGCTTCAGGTTCCCTGCTGCACGCCAACAGAGCAACACCAGAACCTGTGAGAGGAAGACAAAAAACACAGTTTACAATGTGTACACAATGTTACCACACATGCACATGGGCACACATGCACACGGGCACAGATGCACACGTGCACACATGCACACATGCACACATGCACAAAGGCACACATGCACACGGGCACACATGCACACATGCACACGTGCACACATGCACACGTGCAAACATGCGCACATGCACACATGCACACGGGCACACGGGCACACATGCACATGGGCACACATGCACACAGGCACACATACACACGGGCACACATGCACACATGCACAAAGGCACACATGCACACATGCACACTCCTCAGTACAGCGGATACAAACACACACACACCTGCAATCCAACACATACACAATACTGTTTGAGGGTATTATTAGTATTAATATTATTATTACTATTAATAGTATTGTTATTACACACTCACCAGCATGGATTGGCTGCATTTCTGTTACTCCAGAGGGACCTGCACAAATAAGAGAGTTATTGTCAGTGGCTACAACTGTGCCATTGATACTGTCAGTATGCTACAGTACAGTAGTACAACAGTTGGCTTTCACAGGTGTAGTGATGATATTCAGAATATCAATCTTGCACAAGAATAGGCAGGATAACAGCTACACACACAGTACACATCTCACACATGCATAAGCTACCAGTGCAGAGAACAGTCAACTACAGATATGGCATGTTACCTGCACACTCCATGTCCACATGCTGGGTGGCTCCAGCCTCCATCATTACACACGTCTGTGGATGTTGTTGTTGTTGGCCTGGAGCCACAACACTTAGGAGTAGCTCCTCCACTCTGGTGAGGGGGGTGGATAGGTACCCCACCACCTGTGGCAAGCTGTTGTCTGTGGATATCAGATGCACGAAGACAGACATTTCTAATTAAATCACTGCAGTGATGGCGTACCTGCTCATATGTCCAGCTATACATGCCTATGTCATTTACCCAACGGACAAGGGCTTTCCACAGTGCAGCCCTCTCCTGCTAGTTCTGGCTGGTCCTGGAAAACAGTGTATTGAAATCTGGCACCAGGCTCTGGTGTATCTCCTCATCCTCTGCAGCTGAATAACATGGGTTGCGGTGATGCACCATCGCCCTGGAAGGAAAAGATAAATATGTGAGCAAGTCATATGGCACACGTAATACTTTACTGTACTAATATCACTGAACTGCCATATATAGCATCTGTCTGTCTATCAGGGGATACACATGTACATTACCACATATCAGTGCTCAGCCTACAACTGTGTGACAGTGCCTGCCACACTTCATACAACAAACTAGTATACACCAGCACTCGGCACACTGTTTGAGGTACACTGCACAACCTCACACTGGGGGTATGTATCAAGCTACTGGATGGAGAATACTGTCATCCCATGCAATGCATGCAATTCACATCTACAGTTTCACTGGTAATCCACCCTAGTCTTTACTGCCATACCCCTACCTACACCGCAGTCGTACACAGGGAACTACTGCCCAACATATGGCAATCTAGTATGTTAGTATCCCAATAACTGACACAGCTTTCTCTGGCCTCACACCAAGGACACAAACTTCCATGACAGACACAAAGTCATGCTGAGCAATCACACCATTACAGACCTTGTACACAGTCAGTGTCACACTCATTCCACCTCACATAGTTGGTATTGCACTGAGTACATGTGTGTGTGCATTGTGTCATAGGTAGGTACTATGCTATTGGCCCTGGGCCTATGGCAGCATAGCCTTATGCTACCCTGCCCCTTGGGACACATGCAATGTGATTGTACTTGCTCCTGTCAGTTACACAGAGGTGACTCACATGGCATATTACCTATCTCCATAACATTCATCAGGGGTATGTCGGACATCTACTAATGAGGAGCCTTGTTTGTTAATGCTGGATGGTTTAGTCCAGGGTATGGCATATTTGTGGATATCAAAGGGGAGGCTATTGTACACTTGTTTCCCATGTTCACTTCTGACACCTCCAGTAGTAGGCAGGCAAACACCTATGTGGTAGTTAGTGGTTAAAATGTTTTGGAATGGGGTATGGTACTCCTGTATCCACACTGGTGTTCAGTCCATGCCTTGGTCACCAGGCAGCTGTTGCAATTCATCTGCCCCCATGTCCCTCTCTCACTCCATATATACATATATATGTATATATATATATATATATATATATATATATATATATATATATATATATATATATATATATATATGTATATATATATATAGATAGATAGATATATACATACATATCTATAGACATTCATATCTATCTGTATATGTGTATGTATCTATATATATATCTATATATGTATGTGTCTATTACATCTATATGTATATACATATTCTATCTATCTATCTATCTATCTATCTATATATGTCTATCTATCTATACATACCTCATATATATATATATATATATATATATATATATATGTATACATACACATACACACACACACACATACTTATAAACATCCATTGCTGTACAACTACATGCACATCTTGGCACATAGAATGCCCATCTTTCATGGTGGGGATGTCACTTCTGTAACAGTTGTGATACATACCATTCTGTAATGATATTGCACAGTGTTGTGCAGAATGCATTATGCTGTCCTCTGGCCGTATAGCTGTAGCAGGCCTCACTGGCTCAGTCCCACAGAAGTTTGCCACCACATGACATATACCTGCACTGCATGCTGTTTTCAATGCCACACACTACAACCTACATTGATATGTGCACATAACAACCTTCAACTACATATGTATGTCCAGCCTTCGCTAACGGTTGCAGTATGTCCCCTGCCCTATGCACATCTTCATATACATATAGATACAGACTGCTGATACATATAGAGGATTCACAGAATGTAGATTATTAGATTATGTAGTTTACATTACCTTTGTCTCTAACAGATTTTTCATTTGGCTGGCTGGCTGGCTGGATGTCTGGCTGCCTGGTTGGCTGGCTGGCGGGCTGCCTGGATGGCTGGCTTGCTTGCTGGCTTGCTGTTTTTTTTTTTTTTTTTTTTTGGGTCTCTATCTCTCTGTCTATCTCTCTCTCTGTCTATCTCTCTCTCTCTCCCCCCCCCCTCCAGTCACTGCAATGAAATTATTGCATGTGTGGACTGGCAGTACAGGTTGCTTTTGTAGGTATCTGCACATGTGCATGTGATGGCCTCTGCACCATTTGGTGGCCAGCATTTACTAATTGCATGCAGCCTGCTGTGTGGTAATTGCAATTCTCACTGTGATTTCAGGACACTGCTATAAAATGTTAGGTTAGGTAGGTGTAGGCCTTTCAGTTTTGCAAGGTGGGGACCATGCTGGTTTGCTGTGGACACTGTTGTGTCAGTCAGAAGGTTGGTATGTCTCTCATATCTAAGGCTGTGTTGTAGCCACTAAAATGCATGTTGTACTGAAACCTGACTGTTGCTTCTTCCAGTTCATTCTTCTCAGTGTGTACATTAACTCACACCTGCTAATTCTAACACTGTTTACATGGGAGTATGTACTTTCCTGTGGGACTTGTGGATTAACTGGTATACAACTGTAGCTATTGCAATGTGTTGCTATGGCTTCACTATTTTCCCTTTACATTCACTCCTTGAAGGCCTGATATTTCTCTTTACTGGAATGTGTTGCTATGGCTTTCCTATTTTCCATTTACATTCACTCCTTGTAATGCATGATATATTTCTTTCAGCAGTAAATTCCTGTATGTTTGCTGTGGTTTGGTGGCACTGCATGCAGTCTGGTGAGGGCAAGGTCTGGGGTTTGACACTTACAAGGGTATCTTATTTTGCTGCTGAGCAGTAGTAGGGCCTTGTATTTTGTACTAATAGTTATGAATATCAGGCACATGCAGTGCTTGTAAACTGCTATACTGTCCTTAGTGTGTTAGATGGCTACATCCTTTGATATTTCTGTGTTGTACTCCTACATGAGGGTGTGCTTGTGGAAGTAATTCTACAGCTATTTGCAGAGTGTGTAACAGCAGACAGGCTGATATGCCGGTGTGTTTCTGACACTTGCAGGCCTCAGATACTCTCAGGTATATATTTGAGCAGGCTCAGGGAAAGGTACATATCAGTGGGATACACCCGTGATATATTTCAGATATTCTGCAGTTGTAACTGTGGGGACTGTGTGTGTGTTTTGAGCATATGTATTACTACACCATTTCTGACATGCAAGTAGTGTCTACTTTAACATATTGATGGTGAACATTACTTGGGATTCCCCACCTTTCTGCCTACTGTTAGTACATTTCACAGAGAGTCAGTGGGGCACAGGTAAAATTTTTTGACAAATCAAGGACATCCCTGTAAATCAGTCACAGTTGGGATGTCTGGCCTCATACCTATTCAAATATGGTGGTGTTTATCCTGCTCTGATACCATGTGTGGTTTGTAAGGTGCTACTGTAACATTATTACCTACTAGCATGGCTGTTTCTCTTCTCACACTCATGTACTGCAATTCCACAAGAATTGCCACTAAACATACAGGGAACAAGTTTTGTGTAATGGCCTTCCTATATTCCCTTTACATTCACTCCTTGTATTTCATGATATATTTCTTTCAGCACCATGTTCTTGTATATCTGACGTGGCTCAGTGGTAATTCATGCAGACTAGTGTTTCCAGGGCTCGAGACTGACAGGGGTATTATATTTTGCTGATGAGCAGACTACAGGCCTTGTCATACAGAGTGACTAAGGCACTTTTAAGCAGTTGTAAGCGGGTTTGCGCTGGTTTGCGCGATGCTCACGCATGCGCACTGTCGCTTAGCTAAGCACACACAAGCTCACACCCGCTGACTACTGCTTAAAAGTGCTTACTCTTGCTAACACCCGCATTAATTTATTTTAAAGAAAAGAAAATGGGGAGATAGGAAAGTGGTGAAAAAAGGGGCACAAAGATGGTAGGACAGTAGGAAAACAAGCTCGGGATTTGCAGGAAGGATGTAGGGAAGGCCCATAGCTGCCCATTTCTTTATCAGCAACAGCTGTGCATATGTGTGTAATTTGGTATGAAATTTGAAACCTTCCACCCCTGAGAGAGGGGTGAGGACAACAAAATATGTTGTACAGCCAATATTGATTATCAGTTGACATGTCCAGCAGACATGTCTGCAAAATGGGCAGCTACGTATGGGGCGTAATTTTTTTGTGGGAACAGAGTGCACTTTTTTTATTTTTTTTCAGGTGAGAGTGGAATGTGAGGTACAGGAAGTAGGTATATTTGGGGAGGTAGGTTGGGGAAGTAAACAGACAAGACAAACAAGACACATAAAGGGGCGGAGTATGACACATGTGGGGGGGGAAACACAATTGATGGGGACGGATGTTTGGATATCGCAAGCCCATGAGCCCACAGATGGCAACAGTGGAACTGAGATCCCCACCCATGGGCAGTTACCACTGCACCTTCACTGCCCAGGGCGGGGCTGTGCTGGGGGCTGTATAGGATGGGCAGGCACACCCATGAGTTGTGCCACCCTTGCCTCAAGCTGGCATAGGGGATCAAGCACAGAACACCTGATCTCGCTATGCACCACAGACCGGACACTATGGAGGGTGAGTGGACGTTCTCCTCTGGCCACGCTTGCAGAGGGGGGATGAGCCCCATCCCCTGCAGCGCTTCCACCCAAAGGTGGCACAGGGCCACCGGAGGAGGTTCTGGCCTGGGCACTGGTGCCAGGAGCACTCGCCAGCTGAGGTGGGAGAGGTGGGTCCGCTGGAACCCGCCTTCCCTGTTGTCCTATGTTTATCCATATTTTATGACATTTTGGGTTAGTAACAAACAACACCATTCAAAATTAGTTGTAACAGCATGCATCAGTATTCCCATTAACCAAACACCCATGAATTCCGAACATTGAACAGCAAGCATAAGACATGCATATTTAGAACAACAGTACACATTCCAACAGCATGCAGGCTTGATTGGTGGCAACAGGCCATCAAGTTTGGATATGTGAACAGGGCACATGTATCAACATACATGCAGGTATGTATGAACCAACAGGACAAATGTCCATGGGAATTAATTGTGTATACACATACCCAGTTTGGTGTGGAATGGCAACATTTGTGAAAATATGGTAGGATGATGAAATATTACATTAACAACTTAAACTACCTATACATATGCTGTACATTCCTAGTAGGTGCAGATATATATCCCCTACATGTATTAGTACAGTTTCCTATATGTAACCTTAGGAATGTTGGTGATGGGAATGTTACTGCTACATTAATATACATTCCATTTTTATTCATATATGTTCATATCTGGCTGTGTTCAGGTACAGCATCCTGCTACATTTGATTTATATGGCTCTAGACAACTGTGAATGTTCAGTATTTCATACAACCATACTATCTCCATATTGCAAGGGTACAGCAACATATCCAAATTGTGGGACAGACACATTCCAGGTTCAGTACTTTATTACAAACATTTCACTCTTTGGTTGTGGCTGTCTCATTCGTTTCATTATGTACTCACTGCAGTATAACTTTATTCCAGACTTATTACAGCTTTCTTGGTAGATTCATACCCTCTTTCTCATACTCTCACTTGTTTTATTTTTACATTTCAGGATGGTACTTAATTCTAGGCATTATTAACATTTCTTACTGGGTTACAACAATCCTTTCCAACTGACTCACTTATTTCATATGGCAGATTTTAAAAGGGATGTATTTGACACATGTCTATCCTTTGTTGATTGATTACCACTCATTTTCAGGCTGAAGCAGTTATCTGATATTACAATACAGGTGGAAACTCTCTATTTGAGACTTGTTTAATGTTTATTTCTGGATTACAGGCTGCATCACTTATCTAATCCTACAGTACTAGCAGAATCTTTCTTCTGGGCTTATTTGAACTTTATTAATATGTGACAACACTGAACTCTTTTACAAGCTGTCTCACTTATATTATATAACAATTCCAGCAAAATAATTACTAACCTGCCTGGTGGCACAACCTCACCAGCCTATCAGCATAGGCTCACTGATTCATGGAGTGGACACCTGCAGCTGTAATATAAATGATGTAATATTGGAACATACATCTCCATACTATAGGCTAGGATAATTTCTTATATACTTAATTACATGGATACTTAGTAGTGGGGCGTTGGGCATTTGCCGGGACGCCTGGATCCAATGGTTCAGTTGGTCCTGCTTACGTCTCTTCAGGTCCGCATAGTGGTGATGGACCTGTTCACTAGTCCTTGGAATGCCTGTGGCACTGGTGAGATCATGTGCCAACCGGTTCCATGCCTCTGCCTTGTATGCACCCCAGTGAACCTGGCCCTGCATGAGTTGTGCCTTATGACCATGGACTAGGAGCCAAACCATATATTTTGACTCCTCAACACCCCACCTCTGTGCTCTAAAGTGACTTCCCTTTCCTACACCTGCCATCCTGACTGCAAATGGGTATCACAATCAGTTATGCTGTGTATTCTTGCCTATGGGGCTTATATATGCCCGTTTTCCCGCATTTATTTGTGATTGGCCATTTTGGATGTTTATCAGCTTAAAAAAAACCTGCTTTGTCATGCTTCTATTTCCATTAATTCCTATATATATGCTAATACTGTATTTCTCAGTACAACTGTCATGGCTTAGTAGTTCAGTACTTTGACTATGGTGCACAGTATCCTGGGTTCGAGCCTGGGCATTGTTTTTTTTTATTTTACTACTGTCTAGACAGGCTAGGAGGTGTGTCTGTGTAAAGGCGGCTTTGATACAGCTTGCTCAACATTGCCCACTGGTAAGCTGGTTGGCGCGGTGCGCAGCTCCGCACAAATGGCTTACTCTGGGTAATGCGTTATTTGGCTATGAGCACTCATATTACGCTGTGTGAAGTGTTGCTCAACTACGGGCACTCATTTTAAGCATGTTAAAGCACTGCTCAAATCCGGGCACTCATATTACACCTGTTAAATAGCTGCTCACCTGAGGGCAGTCATATTAAGCTTGTTACAGTGCTGCTCACCTATGGGCACTCATATTAGGCTTCTTGAAGCCTTGCTCAGCTATGGGCACATAATCTTTTTTTTATATTTTATTGTGTCGGATTTATTCAAAAATACATGGCCCATTTAATTACATTTTACTTAAATTATAGTTTTATATATATATATATATATATATATATATATATATATATATATATATATATATATATATATATATATATGTCAGGGGATTGTTTCATGCTTATTTAACTAAAAACAGAGAATGATGTTGTGGGGGCTCGAACCGTGACTACCTCCTCTTTGGCCAACGTCTCTACCGCTACGCTATTGCTACTTGGCTTAATTTGCATATTTAGATCTTATATGCTTTTCACTGTCTGCTAACTGTGGCTGAGCGGAGGGCATACCCACGCAAATGAGCGCAACTATGGGCAAACATTTTGGAAATTAAAAAAAAATTAAACTCTTATTTTTACGTTTTACATTACAGTTGGGTTTATAGTCTGTGGGGGCATGTGTGGTGTTGTGTTCCTTGACTTTTCCGCGGACTCGCTCATGGGAGTTTACTTTCAGGACTCTGACTCTTCTAGGGGCATGTCCCTTTGCAGAACTCGGCATTCAGACACGCTCCCTACTTTCCTACACAGACCGTGTAAGCCTAGGTTATGATTCAGCATGCCCTCATGAATATGCATGGCATGCTAATGTCATACCATTAGCCTGCAGCCTCCGTGTAAGACATATTAACTCTTACATGGAGGTTTCGTGAATCCTGCCCAATGTCTTACTGTGAGGTGACAACGCTACCGCAGCACCACCACCGAAGTTTTTGTAATTATTATAAGTAATCGGTTAAAAACAGCAACATTAACTTGAATTGTAATGGTTTTAGTTGCATTTCTTTCATCTGCAAAGCTATAAAAATATTTTCTTATGACCAATACAGAAAACAGTTGTAAAAAAAGAGTACATCAGTTATACATGGACATACTTCTCTCTTTCTTACAGTGATAAAATGATTTCAAATCCTTTTTTATGCTTCTTAATCAAATAACAAACTAGTAAGACAGAATTCTCTTGGATTCAGTTATACATATCAAAAGATTCAACCAGCCTTTCTACTCTCCTTTGCTGTTGCTGGCAATTATACTCAGCTTCTTCTTCAGCTGTAATTAGAACATAGAAGACAATTCTTGTTTACCTGTATTTCTACTAATTTGTATAATGTGTGTGTGTGTGTGTGTGTGTGTGTGTGTGTGTGTGTTTGTGTGTGCGTGTGCGTGTGTGTGCGTGTGTGCGTGCGCAAAGCTGTATGACTTTGTACAATACTCTGCAAATATTACCTGCCATGCAAGTGAAAAATAATGTATGGAATGTGTGTAGAATGTTGTTTTCAAAATACTGTGATGTATATGCAACACTGAGTTCAGGTATATCTTATTCACAGACACAAAAATGTAGCAATTCATGGAAGCTGGCATTTCCTTTGCTGTACAAATGTGTTTGACTTGCTAGGTGATGCAGAAGTAAAACAATATTTCTCAGTAAACTTTGTGCAGGCCATTCACATGGCACAGCAACCTCCACTCATCCACCCCCACCTCCACTCTGACTAGGTGTGGTGTCTTTAGACATCAGGCATGTTGCACACACAGGCAGCAACACTTTTTAACAAGCTACTGTATTAGTTACATTTCTTTGGCCTGCACAAAATTGGCTTCATGTAATGTAACTATTAAGTCATTATATCCAGCAGTAATACATTTAATGTGTTATTTTAATTTTATTTTCATTATTTATAAATCCATTAACAAGCCTTCTTCCTGTAAACCAGTGCATAGTTTATACAGATGCATATACAGATTATTATTTTAATAAACATCTGTCAGATTTGTATATATTATGAAAATCTAACACATTTCTCATAGCCATCTTTTTTTAAAAAGATGTGTGTATGATTATAAACATGATCATGATTTCCTCTGCATTTCATAATAGCATTAAAAGTAATATTTTTAGGTGCATATTTCTTTAATGGGAAATACCTCTAGTTATGCAAAGTTGTTGAACTTTTTTTTAACTTTAATATGACTCAGTGCAATAGTGAGCATAAACATATATTTTTACTTACTGCAGAACCCTGACCTTCTCATTGCTACCTGGTATACCCACTTGGCCAGCTGGTCAGACATATGCTTCTGAAGGTTCTCAAGCCAGTGATAGCACTACTTGCTGAAGTGGGTTATTCCTGTCAAGGTTGACACCTGGTCACCCAGCTCCTGCCAGGTATATTTTTTTCCAGGTTTAATGATGTGTGAATGCCTTAATCTTTTACTGATAAGAATCATTGAGAAGATAAAGTATTATTATGGTCTCCTTGTCAGACCAGTTTGGAGATCGGCCTTGTGCCTTCATAGATAATGCCGTCATTCGAAGTGCCAGAACAACAATGAGGACAATATGGTCAGGACTGTATTAATCAGGGTCAGAACCACTCCCTGTGGGGTGTGACATCACCCTAACCAAACCCTGTTTACTAGCAGGGGCATTACAAAAGCTATTAATATTACTGGCAAGTTTGGTTTAACCAAAACTGGTTTGTTACGCACTTTTTTCCTTAAATGAAACCAGTTACCTTTCCCTTCTATATTTGATTAAAATGGAAATATATGATAAATAATTGCTATTGCTGATGCTTACTGGTAAAGGTTATTTTTTGTACCATAACACCGGTATGTCATAAGTAGTACAGCAGAATTTTTCTATTAAGTTTTACTATTTTGGGGGAGGGGGGTTGAAATACATGTCATTATGTGTGCTATTTTTAAGTGTTATGAAGTTATGATTTGTTTGAGGTGCTGGGGTGTGACACCCAATGTTGGATGGGCAAGGAATATACATCAGATTGCTACAAACTTGACATTTAGCTGACAGCATTTTTTAATACATTTATTCTAGGGCCATTCACATGTTCCTGTGGCAAACTTGGGACAGCTGTGGAGTGCTGTGGACTGTGGAGCTGTCTGCAGTATGTCCATGTCAGTCTGATGTGCATTGATGTAACTTTGGCTATGTGTTAATGATTGTCAAAAATTGAAATTCATTGATACATCTTGGAACATGTTTTTGTACTACTAAAATTCATATACATGCATATACATTAGCCTAATTTGCATATTAAATAGGTAAATGGAGCTGAATTTGTCCAAATAGTTGTGCAGCAACATATTCATTTGCCAATAGCTGAGATATGTGGCCAATGCATTAGGATTCCAAAGACTTATCACAGCAAGGAAATGTTTTAAAAAATAGTATAATTTAATAAGAAACACTTCAAAATATTATTCCATTATTGAACTAAGGGTCATATCTAATGAATTTTTGTATATAATATGCATGTTGTGGTAGCACTGACTGATTGTTAAATTTGTATAATTTGGAAGTTGGATTTCATGACAGCAGCAGTGGAAATGATTACTGATGCCAGAAAATGATCATTACTAGGGTATAATTTACTGATTGTGCATACATGGGTATAAATGCAATAATTTACTACTGAAGTCCTGCAGTGCTAAGGATATCAGCAGGCATGTGTAATGAATTAGAGATTTTTGGAGTGACAGTGAAGAATAAAAAATGGAAGTTTTATAAGAGCTTGACAATGTCAGAAGGTAGGATGAGATTTTTTTTGAGGTGAAAGTGATTGTATTCATTACCTGAATGAACTGTAAGCAATAAATTGCAATTATCTGTGGCTATTGAGATTTCTAGATGTAATTACATGTTTTGTATTAAGTTGCACTTTTTTACTGTGGGTGGAAGGAAGACCTGGCCAGTGTTTTGCACTTTAAAAGCTACATCCAAATATTATTGTCACACTTTATGACTAAGGCCCTTTTTCCCATGCAGTACTGACAGAAAATAAGGGATCAAAGCAGAAAAAGGATAACTTTAGTCAAGAGGAAAATCATGTCCTCATGGCAGCACTTAGGACATATGGGGAAACTTCTTTTTGGCAAGGTGTAGCCCAGACAAGCCGAGAGGAACAATACCTGGAATCAAATAATTGTTGAAATTAATGAAGTGAGTGGCAGAAATTTTGCACTGGCATAGTGCAAGAAAAGAGCACATGCTAGAAGCAAGGCCAGGCAGAATGCAACTTCCCATACCACTGGGGGGGGGGGGTCTCTGAATCTTATTCAATTAACACCAGTGAGGAATACCTTTTATCCATCCATGAGGATGACTATGACACAGACGATAGTGGAAGAGGAATAATTAGAGGTGGTGTGGACACTGCTCCTTCTTGCCAATGTCTACAGAAGCAGTAAAACTCATCTGCTCATGAAGGTTGGTTTAAAATTAGTAATATATATTAATATAGAGAGAACTGAATGCTAACAAGGAATGTTGTAGTTAAACACATTACAATTAATAATTATTAGGTGAACCTTGTACAGATCCAAAGAATGGAAATGAAGGCAGCGTGCATGGTAAGTGTCCCAATCACCACCTTGTACGCATACATTATTGTATGCTATTCTATTGTTAATGTTTTTAATTTTTTTTATAGGGTCATCATCAGAAATAAGCAGTTCAAGTATACCAATCAATTTCAATGATATCAGTAGCAGAATGGGTATTACTGCTGCTGCTGCTGCTGATGATGATAACATAGTTATATTTATGAGGAAGCCTGGGACAAGTGGCAGACAATCCCCAAGTTTAATGGCAAGATCTCTCTCTCCATACCATGTTAGCAACTCTGCAGAACATGTCGGTCCATCACAAAGTCAAGCACAAGCTAAAAGGCACTCATGCTTGTACTGGAAGAACACCTCTGCACCTTTACATGAGTATATCCAAACCCAGAGGAAGACTCCTGTACCTCTGCACTAGTACCTCCAAAGCCAGAGGAACACCCCTGAACCCCTACACCAGTAACTTCAAACCCAGAGAAACACACCTGCACCTCTACAACAGTATTTCCAAACCCAGAGGAACATCCCCTGCTCCTCTACACCACTATTTCCAAATCCAGAGGAACACCCCTGCAGCTCTACGCCAGTATGTCCAAACCCAGAGAAAGACTTTGAGGATGACTGCAGTTATGCCTTTACAAAGGGTAGCCAGGTGCAGGAATTTCTTGCAGCTACCACTGGAAACATGTAAAGCATTTGCTGCCCAGCAGGAAATGTGCTGTGACATTGCTTGGGTCACAGCACTGCCACAGAGATTCAGCTGGAAATGGTCAGAGTCCTCCAAGGCATACATGATAATTTCCAGCACTACTTGTAAATAGCAGAAAGTAGGAATAATTCCATGAACACACTGATTCATAGTATGGTGGCACACCAAGCTCAGTAGCTGCCTCCATTCATACATGAGTTAGGACATACCAGAGTTGAGCTGGACACAGTCTGGCAAGGGACAGAGGGCAGGATACTGTCCAGACATGTGGGGACAGGTCACATGATAATACTGTTGCTTTTCAGGACAGTCATATAAGTAGTTATGGTGAATAAGCACAACATATTTCATGTAGACCATATCAGTGTTCATCTACACCCAGCAGAGCCTCATATTCAAGGTCACAATCACTGTCATTCAGCACTTCCATGTTAGTCACAGCAAGATAACCCACATCAGGTAAGTCATAAAATCAGAACAACTCACCTTACAGATCTCATGCTAGCCCCTTTTTAAAATCACTTGCACCATTACCTAGCCTGTCTATACGAATTGCATATGATTCATATTTATTCATTTATTTATTTATTCATTTGTATTTGTTTTCCAGGGTAGATCACTAATCTCAATGGACCTTTTTCAGACTAAGCCCAGGAGTGGTACTGGATAAGTGGCTTGCTCCAAATCACACAGTTAAGCAGTGGATCATAAGGGAATCAAGTTTGATCTTGAACTACTGTAAATCAGCTTCAAAGACACAGCTGTCTATCTGGAATGGGGGATTTGAAGGGAGAAGTATGTTTACAAATATATGCATTTTATCCCTGTAAAACTAATACATATACCATCAACGAAAGGTAGACAAAAAACAATTCTACATGGATTACTATTCCTACAAGTGGCAGTTACCTACTACATAGAAGTTTATAATTTATATTCAGCTTTATAAAAATACCAAGTAACATGCTGAAAGTAACAATCTCTGTGACACCCCCCCCCTTGTAAAAATGTTTCTTATCCAAAAACGACCTGCTGCCTGACAACAACTACTTGTTTCATGGGGAAAATGTGATCAAAGTAAAAAATGAACAGCAAACAAAAAACAAGCTCAAGATAAATTGCTTAAAGGATTACTGCACAGGTTATGGACCACACGTGATAGATTGGCATTCTGTTTAATCTATGGGTAAAGCCTGAAAAGATGACTTCAAGTCTCCACCAAATGTAATGAGCTTCTGAAAATACTGTAATCCTGTCCTTTATTACAAATGCTGTCATATGCATTTCAATACCCAAGGCTTATATGTTATCTAGTTATGTACATATTCTCTGCATGGCAACAACAAAAAGGCTTTCAATGTTGGAATTCTTTAACAGTATGCTTATTAAAGCTTACTTGCATGATGCATCTTACAATCTCAGACAAGCTTACCTGATGGTCATTAAAGCATTGCTACTTAAACAAAGAGAAACAGAGACTGCAATAACATGCATTTTCTGAATAATAAGAAGCATAAATCAACAGTATAAAACTATAACAGAAAACCAGAACATTCTGCAAAATCAAGAATAGATGAAAAGCCACCATACTACTTGTGTCTACTTTGGATGGGGGGATACTCAGCACACTTACACTGTATAACTTCTCATTGCCTTGCCTGGACACATCCAGAGTCACTACATGAAGGAGTGGGGTGCAACAAGTATGTCACAATTTGAAATGTCTCTGGCTGATGGTGATGGCCCTGACACATTTGTCATACCTCCTAACCTCAGAGCAAGAAATCTGGACAAAGCCATACATATAAGTCTGACAAAGGCCCAAAATAAGGACATTTTTTAAAATATTGCTCTTATAAATATAGAAAGATAATAGAATAGTATGTCTTGCATTAGTATGAATTTTCTGAAGGGTATGAAATCTGAAACTCAAATGTCTGTCATTATTTTTTAATTTCAATCTTTAATGATTTGCCACTAATTTGCCAGAAAACCACAATTTTATGAAAAATGGACCAGAAATGTGATGCAAAAATATAAAATAGCCACACAATACAGATGGGAACCTGTCAAAGAATTATAATATTAGTACTGTTAAGTTGAGCAGCTGACAAAATAAGAGAATCTATGTGCATTTCTGAAAAAAAATAATCTATAACTTTGATCATTACAATTATTTATTAATTTTAAACCCTCCACGTTTTCTTCCAAAATTGCCATTTTGCGAAGGTATTATTTGGGGAGAGCAACATTTTGAGACAAAGTCGGGGACAGTTGAGAGGTTTGGATATGCCTAATTTTATAAAGCAATTTATTTGTGAGTACCTCTCAACCTCTTAATGCAAGAAATCTGGATAAGGCCAAATATATTGGTGAAACATACAAACAGTACTAAAAAATTGCTCTTGTATAAGCTTAGTTGACAGAATAACAGGTCTTGCTTTAGCATGCATTTTTATGAAGGGTATTAAGTCTGAAACTCAATGTCTGTCATTATTTACTGACATCATTCCTAAATGATTTGCCAGAAAACCACAAATTTTATGAAGAACAACCAAAAATAAGAAGCAAAAATATATTCATTCTGTAAAATTCTGGACAGTGGAGAGGTATACTTCAGCCGGGGCTATCTTTGAGTTTGCTGCCCTTCCCCATCACAAAGTCATGGTTGAATGGGACCTTCCCCCTGCAGCCATTCCAATGTCCCATTACTTGGCTATTTCACCCCATTTACCACAAAAACTATAATATGCATACTGCTTTACTTCTACAATAATTTGGATTTCATCTAAAAGTTTTATTTTACATTTTATAGCACAAACACTAATAGATATCTGCTAAACAAAGCAATGCAGTCTCACAATGAAAATAGACTTAGCATTAAAACTTCTCAGCCCGTAAAACTCACATTCATTGAAACATCATTGAAACCCACATTCAAAGAAAATGCATCTGTCCAGTGGCAGATAAAGATTAACTATGGGCTGTTTTCAAATCATAGGCCCCTTGCACATGAAACATACATGTGTTCTTTGATACACCTTCCTGATTGTATTAAATTATATTCCTTGTATAATACAGTACAGTTCTTAGAGCGGGTTTTAAATTGATTGTTTTGAACACTTTTCCAGTAAACAATGAAACAAATTGCATGCACCAATAATTACAAAACTGCCCAATTCAGAACAATTCCATCATAAAAGTCTACTCAAACTTCTACAATCCAGCAGTATCAGTAAATATGCACAATCTCTGCAGAAGTAAAAGTCATCCAAATAAATCCACATTAAAGAGATCTGTAACTAACGAATAATTTGCTGCTAGCAAATAAGTTTATATTTCATTGTTTCATCTACAAATAAAATGTATGTTGCCCTTGAGGAATAAATTGCCTATGTTACATTAAAAAATGATAAACTAGTAATATTACAATAGGGGATGGATGGCAAACTGAAAACTGGTTGATAGTTACTATGTATCTTCACCAAAGATGACATTTTTAAGACTGCAGCATTCACCCCCTTTAAAAGTACAACACAGTATAGAATCAGGAATGCATCTATACACTTTGGGAGTAGAACCCACAGCCTTCGGCATCAAAAGCAAGTACACTACCTGTTGTGCTATTAACAATGCAAGCAGACTCAGCATAAGCAGCACTAAATTTCTCTTTCCATGAAGCTTTTAGCTCCTTGTAAAATCCACTTGACACTCAAATGTATCTTTCAATTTTGCAGCACATGAGCACAAAAAATCTGGAAAAAGCCAACATTTATGGGGGGGGGGACAAAAGCCCAAAAAACAGGGACACATTTTAAACATTGCTTGTATAACTTTTGAAAGTTGCTAGAATAAAATTCTGTGCTACCGCCATGCATATCACTGCCAAGTCTTGAACTCAGGACCCTATGCACTACAGTCAGAGCAACATTCTACTATGCCAAATCAACTAAAGCTGTTTCTTGAAAGACAGGAAGACTGAATTTTAAATGGCTATCATTTAGTGAATTCATTTCTCACCATAGCTCTCAATGTCTTAGGACAAAACACCTGGACAAAGCCAATAACAGGGGAATACAGCCCCCAAACATATTCAGTGAATTCAGTTCTCACCATAGCTCTCAACCTCTTAGCACAAAAAAACCTGCACAAAGCCAGTAATGGGGGAATACAGCCCCCAAAATAGGGACAAATTCCAAATATTTATCTTATAAACTTAGACAGCTGCTAGAATAAAATGTTTCATGTTACCATGTACTTTCTAAAGATTATGGAGTCTGAAAATCAAATGTCTGTCATTATTTTGTGAATTCAAAATCCAGAAAACCACATATTTTATGAGGAACAAAAAAGAAAAAAAATATGAGGCAAAAATCTGAATGCTTTTCAGAAGTGGTGGTGGGAAGGGAATTCAGGCTCTTGCTATCTGCACCCAAGTTTGAGGGTTTGAGCCTAAGTTACTCTCTCTAGCCTCCAGTTATAGTTAATTGGGGCATTTCACACACACACACACACACACACACACACACACACACACACACACACACACACACACACACACACAACACACACACACACACATACACACTGCCTGAGCTGAGTTCAAAGTTAATGGACCAGTGTCCACTCCTCCTGATGCTGGAATAAAAAGGTGCTAGACAGTTCCCCATTCAAAAGTCTGCTCTGAGTTCTGCTACCCATTCGTGTGCTGCCTCTGCCTGTTCTGAGCATGCAAAGACTGCCGACCTTGCAGTCTGTTCCCCTTCCAGTCTATGTAGTTACAACTGCATAAACTTCTGGGGCATCTGTAGACTGCTGTCTTTTTTCTAAATCCAGACTGGTTAAACAGCAGTCTGGATTCAGGTTTCCAAGCATGCATGCATGGAGATCTGGGATTATTTTTACTTTTGGTTTACAGCTGGGGATTTTTTTATTTTGTTTTACAGATGGGGATTTTTTTTTTACAGCTGGGGGGGCTGCCACTGCTCCAGGGTAGGTGTTATTGTGTAAATAATGTCCTTCCAGGGGTGGCAGGTGTTATTTACATAGTAACACATACATTGTTGGGCATTATTGCTTGCTTAGTACAAAACTGCTTTTTGTACATAAATTAACACTATAATCAGGGGGAAATTGTTTAATATACCCCCAATCAAATATTTTTTTACTAGACTTAACATATTTATATTATATATTATTATATATATTTATTTATATGGCAATAAAATAACTTAACTAATTAATCAAGAACATGAAACTTGGAAACAAACTTGTAAATATAGTTTTTGTAATTATTCATGTGCCAGAAGCACCTTTCTTGTAAAAACTCTGAATAACTCTCATACAACTTGTCTATTTTTTAACTAGTCATCCATATTGTCCTTTTAATTACATCTGTATTATTGTCTATTTAATATATGAGTTATGTATACTTATGTTTTACATATAAAGTGTTAATTTCTTTAACTGAACATCTGCATTGACCTTCTTAATTGTATTTGTTTCTTATCTATGCAACTGAGTTATGTATATATATATATATATATATATATATATATATATATATATATATATATATATAATATGTTGTTGAGTTTGTCTTATGTTACTTATCTTGCAAAATTCTATTTGTGGGTTTTTTCCCCTTGGGCTTCTGCTGAAAAAGGACAATCGCCTAGTCAGACTGTCTTGGTAAACAAACGGCAAATAAATAAATATTTAAAAAAATGTATTATTATTAGTTATGAGAAATGATTGACTTCTTCATGTAACAGAGGGGATTAGAGCAGAGTGAATATATATTTTATGAAATCCATTAAAACTGAGTGTTTTGTAAATAAGCCATGCAACATTTACAATAAGTATGTTTGCCAGCATATGGGTTTTAGAAAAATGCACCAGAAGTGGTACAGAAAAAAGAATGTGATGAAGAAAGGTGAAGAAAAGGCTTGCTAGTCCCAATTATTATTATTATTATTATTATTATTATTATTATTTTGGAAAATGGCATTCACATGTCTAAAAGTAATAATATCACAGGATATCAGGGTAGAAATTAGCAGAATGGAAAATAAAATGTTCACAATAAAATTGCACTGAACCTAAATGATAAAAATACTTAAAAGTGTCTATGACATCTCCTATTCAGTCCGTCATAAAGCACAATATCTGAAAAAGTAAAGCTTACTACAGCTTTATTTTGAGCAATGAAGTTGCTCCATAATGTATTGGAATAGAAATGTTTCACATCTTATATAGCATGTATAAGTTGTCAAAAGCATAACTCTTACAGAAAATAGTAAGGTTTGCCGAAAATGAAGTTTTGACCTATCGGCCTTCAGTAAAAGATAGTTGTTAAATTGTGTTTAACTGATAACATTTCTTCTTTTGTTGGCAGTGACAATAGGAAGAATTCCTCATTTTTTAAAGGTAAAACTCTTACGGAATTCTAATCTTTTTTTCAGAGGTGGAAAAACACAGTATCATAAACATAACTAGTTTTATTAAGAATGAGAAGATCTTCTTTCACTATGTCTATTTAAACAGCAGTCAGGCATTGTTGGTCCTTTTACCAACCACTGCATTTTTCACTTCAGCAGAGGGTTTTTTTTGAAAGGAAGACAATTTGACAATTTTTTTGACATTGATACACTCCCCTTACATTTTATTGCTATTGTGATTTTTAGTGGTATCTTCTTGCACTGATGCATATATTATATACAAGATGCCCACTTCAGATATTAGTAATTAAAAAATGCATATTAATAGTCCTTACCCATATGTGTTGAATCATATCCTAAAGGGGCAAATGTAGGGGATATATGAAATACATTATGAAAATGATATTGCCTGAGACAAGGATAATGTCTATAGAAGGTACATTGATGTTCGGAATCACAAAGGATGTGATAGACAGCGACGTGAAACAGATAATGTAAAGTAAGAGAGATGACAGCACATATACTTAATCTGAACATTGGTTATAGACTCTATACTAATTAATTTGTTACCTCAACAGCATATCCAACATTTACAAGGGATTGATACAGGAGAATCCTACGGCACTGCCCTCCCCTCTAGGATGGGAATGCCATCCTCTCTGTCACCTGAGCTGCTAATCAAACCTGTGTTGCCTTGGCTGTAGTTAAGGATTTATCACTGGCAAGGCTAACTATTTAATAATTTATTCATTTATTTACTTTTTTAATCTATTACTCAGCTAGATCTTTTGGCCATAAGTCAGGCTGGGTGGGGCAGTTGTGAAAGTATTATTTACAGCTTAATAACATTACCTGCAATTTAGTTTAAATCCGATACATCATAAAAAGATAACATTACACGGCAATATAATACAGGATAAAATTGGTTAATGTAGTCATTTTCTAGAAGAAACTATTTAATTTATATTTAATTATATAAGTGAAGCAACATACTTGGACAATGGCTTTAGCAGTTAAACAGTACGGTCTTCTTTAAATGCCCTTTATGGCTGGATGCTTCTGATATCCTAGCCTTCTTTATGCTTTACTGTACTATATGTGTTATAATCAAGGTACAGCGCTGTGGTTAATGGTTTGAGCTATTTGAAAAACTGTGCAAAACTGCTCTTGTTAGATGATATTTAAGGTTTCTTTTGAAGTCCTTATTATTTGTTTAATGCCAGATTATGGAGAAATTAATTATGTGCATTAGGTGCAAGGGTTATGGAGACCCGTTATCCTCTGATTGGATGTACTGGTGATTGCACTACTCTAGTTACATGACTTCACTAGGATCAGAAATTATACTATAGCAAGTAAAGATCTCATGCAAGTGAAGGACAATAATTCTGGTTTACAAAATTATGCATAAAGTTGTAAAGATGTTGTGTAGCTTTGTGATGGACATATACCAAGCTTGTATTTGAAGATATACAGTAGGGTTTCCTTATGGTTTATAAGATTTATGAGTGACTGTTGACTGCATTACCTTTGTGTTGTTTTGAAACCCAAACATGCATACTGATTGAAAGTAGTCAAACTGGAATATGCTTATTTACTTATTTGTTTGCTTACTTACTTACATGGTGTGGTTTATTTTACATTCAGCCTCACTTTTTATAAACTACTATATAGGCTGGATGAACAAGCTCAAGGTGTGTTCAACACTGAGACAGAGTTCTTGTTTTACTTTAATTGCATTTGAATTTACATGTGCGGTGAATGATGACATGGATCAGGTGAGTCACCTAGCTATTGGAACTGGCGTACATTCTAGAGTTGATTGCCATCATTATTTTTAATAGCTAGCTCATTGTGTTAACATTTTCTGTGGTATCCCACACAGCATGCATTACTGTTACTACTGTTACTGATTTCAAACTCATTGTTCCAACATGAACTTAATAAATGTGTCAAGATATTTTGAATATGTTGCACATTTGGTCTGTTTAAAGGGGAAGGTATAGATTTAGATAACATCTGTGTAGGGTAGATAACAAAAACCTACCCTACACCGATAGGCTAAAAGCCCCGTCCCTCTACTCTGTTTCATACAGACTCCTCAGAGGTGACCTCTGTCTGGCATACAAGGTGATCTCAGACCCCACCTTGATGGGACTGCTGCATATCTGCAAGTCAAGCGCCACTCGAGTAACCCACACACGTGGCCTCAACCTGGTCTGTGACATCAATAGGACTTGCTGGCGGGACAGATTTATGTCCCAGAGACTCTCCCATCTATGGAATAGACTCCCTCTCCACGTCAAGCAGAACACCTCTTTTACCCCTTTTTAAGCTCAATCTGGATAACTGGATGAGAAATAGAAAACACATCCCTGGGATTCCACCCATGTCCCTGCTGGACAGGGGCATTGGGTGCTGATTTGGCTATGATGGGCTAAACTCTTGGCTAGGCTTATAAGGGCCTCAGGGCCAATAGCCTAGTAACTTCCTATGATCCTATAAGATATATGGAAGAAAGAGTTGCAACTAATGCTGATGTCTGAGCCTCAGCCTCAATCAATAATGCTCAGGTTAAATCGTTTTTTTTTTATTGCGCAAGATCTGCAAGTTAGTCATTATAAGCAATATGCATATATTTAGGGGACTTTAGCAGTTTTCTTAAGATAATGGACTAGCACATTGAAGTCACCACTGTTACAATTTTTAAAGTCATTAAAAGATGCCCCCCATTAGACGTCTATAGCCAAAGCTAGGAAGAATCAGGCTTGTGAATGTTTGGAGAAACAAGAAAGTGCTATTACCATAGTAATTTTGACTGACAATATCATATTTTTTTATGCATTTAACCCCCCCCCCCATCACTTGAAGCATTGAGATTGTGGAATAATTATTAATAATTTTAAGGTTGTTTCCCTTGCAACTCCTTTTTGACACCCAATAGTGCATATTTTCATTTAGGAAACAAGGAATCCACTAAGATATGATACGCAGGATGTTAATTTATTCTCCAGTCACCCAGTGAGGGTTACTGAGGCATAATAAGTTATCATGTAATATGTGCATTTTGTGAGCAGGAGTCAGAATGAGTAGCCCCACACAGGACATCAGTGTGTCACTGGAAGCAGACACACACACACACACACACACACACACACACACACACACACACACACACACAAACGCACGCATATGCACACACACAAGCACATACATGAGCGTTCACGCACACGCACAAACGCACGCATATGCACACACACAAGCACATACATGAGCATTCACTCACACACACACACACACACACACACACACACACACACACACTTACAGAACATACAGGAAGATTACTGATTCACCTCCAACATGTTATGGGGATATGGGAGGACACTGGAGTACCAGACAAAAAGTCACATGCATACAGCAACGGGAACTGAGCTGGTGTACCAAGCACTGTAAGATGGTATCACTCACCAGTGAACCACTATGATTCCCACAAAATGTAAACTTAGGTGGTAACTGTCTGAGTAGTACCATAGTAATTACAGGACATATAGTATTTTCCTGCACTGGAAAACAGACTTAACCATCACTAGCCTAATACATTTCAGGCAAGGATACTTTTTCCATAGATTTCTAAGTTATCAGTCAGCTGAGAGACACCATGGGACCTCTGGAAAATTAAAATCAGGTCCCACTCAAGCTCCTTAGTATAAATGCGTTATCTAGAGAATTCTGAAGAGGTGACTATGTTCTAACTGCGGTAGGTATGTGACAGGATGATTATGTTTTACAGTGTTGATAATACTTACATGCATTGTTAGCCTTGTTTCTACCTGGAAGATATGTGTTTAGAACCCAAGGACCAAATAGTCTAATACCAAATATTACTTCTGTCTATACAGGTGATCACAAATAGGTTGCAAATTAAATAAGATGTTGGAAACAATAAACATCTGAGATCTTCAGATGCTCAATAAATGTTATTGGACTTCTTATTCTACATGTTCTTTTAGTGATATTAATTAGAAAACTGTTCTTTTAGTGATATTAATTAGAAAACTAGCCACATCATCTAGTAATGGCCTAATTTCAGCTTTATCAAGTGACAATAGTACAACGCTGTCATGGCTACTAAATATCTTCAAAATTGCCTTGGAATCCTATATCAGGTATATGTTAACTAAAGGATAATTTTCTACAATTTCATCTAAATCTTTTTTTCTGACAAATAATTGCTAACAGGATACTATCAATTTTTAAGAGATATATTTCATTTGTACTTTATCAAATCAACAATGATTTTCTTGTTTTGGTGCATATGCACTTGATTTTGATTACACCATTTAATTAAGTTGTCCAGAAAGGTTTCAAAGTTTATTAGAGCCTAATTATACTTTATAACAGAGCTTGATTTGCATAAGAACAATGCAAAACTGATTAGATTAAGAGCAAAATGAACTTTTCAGGCATGCCTGTAATCTTTTATACTGTCTTCATCGTATAAAAGGCAGAAATATTGTTTCTGCAGTTCTATTAACTCATTGAAGACTTATATCATAGAAATTTCCTTACATACTTAAAGACATAAAGACATAAATGTGTGCATTTATATATATATATATATATATATATATATATATATATATATATATATATATATATGTAGATACACACACACACACACACACACACACACACACACACACACACACACACACACACACACACACACACACACACACATATATATGGTTACAATTTGAAACACTGAATACTTATATGAGTGAACATTTTTTTAGGTTGTAAATAACAGCAATGAGCATATGAGCAAATGTTTTCAATAGCGTTTTTGTGCCTGTGTTTTATATGGGACCATGGAATCATGGTGCAGCAAGGTAAGGGAATTTGTTCTTACTCCACTGTTGTGCTATCTCAGGATTGGTATTTAAAATTAAAAGGGGAATGGGGAGGCACAGGGGCAGGGGGTTGCCCCCTGTAAAAACAATGATTTCTACTTTTTATTGTTTTTGATAATTTTAGATTGCAAAATGATTGCTCTTTTGATGATCATTTCAAATGCTCAGTGATATACATACATGCATACATACATATATATGTACAGTGTTCTAAATCAAACAGATGGCGTATTGATGTCTGACATGCTGATGCATTAATGTTGACAACAAAATGCTGACTGGCTACTATGCATGCTCGAAGGACTATCCTCAGGGCATGCAAAATAAAAAGCAAGCCTCCTGCAACCTTATACTCCCCTGCTAATTGTATATATAGTGGATATAAAACGTTTACACACCCCTGTTAAAATGCCAGGTTTTTCTGATATGCAAAAATGAGACCACAATAAATCATTTCAAAACTTTTCCCATCTTTAATGTGACCTATAACCAGTACAATTTAATTAAAAAACAAACAAATCTGTTAGGGGAAAAATATAAAAAATTAAAAATGTGCAGTAAGCTGGTTGTGTAAGTGTGCACACGCTTAAACTAATACTTTGTTGAAGCATCTTTTGATTTAATTACAGCATTCAGTCTTCTTGGTACACACCTGCCATCAATTAAAGAGACTCTGATTAACTCAAAATAAAGTTCAGCTGTCCTAGTAGGATTTTGCTGATATTTACTCAGTTACCTGCCACAGCAAAAGCCATGGTTAGCAGAGAGCTTACAAAGCATCAAACAGATCTCCTTGTTAAAAGGTATCAGTCAGGAGAAGTGCACAAAATATTTCCACAGCACTGGATAAACCATGGAACACAGTGAAGACAATCAGCAAAAAGTAGAGAAAATATGGGACAACAGTGACATTGCAAAGAACTGGATGTCCATCCAAAACTGATGAAAAGACAAAATGAAAACTGGTCAGGGAGGCTGCCAAGAGACCTACAGCAACACTGAAGGAGCTGCAGGAATTTCTGGCAAGTACTGGTTGTGTACTACATGTGACAATAATTTGCCGTGTTCTCCATATGTCTGGACTATGGGGTAGGGTTGCAAGACGGAAGCCTTTTCATACACAGAAAAACATCCAGGCCCAGCCAAAATTTGCAAAACAATACATCAAGTCTCCCAAAAGCATGTGGGAAAATGTGTTATGGTCTGATGAGACCAAGATTGAACTTTTTGGCCACAACTCCAAAAGGTACGTTTGGTGCAAAAATAACAATTCGCATCACCAAAAAAACACCATCCCACGGTGAAGCATGGTGGTGGCAGTATCATGCTTTGGGGTTGCTTTTCTTCAGCTGGAACTGGGGCTTTAGTTAAGGTGGAGGGAATTATGAACAGTTCCAAATACCAGTCACTTTTGGCAAAAACCTTCAGGTACCTGCTAGAAAGCTGATGATGAAGAGGAATTTCACCTTTCAACACAACAATAACCACAGGCATACACCCAAATCAACAAAAGAATGGCTTCATCAGAAGAAAATTAAAGTTTTGGAATGGCCCAGCCAGAGCCCAGACCAAAATCCAATAGAAAATCTGTGGGTTGACCTGAAGAGGGCTGTGCAGAAGAGATGCCCTTGCAATCTGATAGAGTTGGAGCACTTTTGCATGAAAGATCGGGCAAATATTGCCAAGTCAAAATGTTCAATGCTGATAGACTCCTACCCAAGAAGACTGAATGCTGTAATTAAATCAAAAGGCGCTTCAACAAAGTATTAATTTAAGGGTGTGCACACATATGCAACCAGCGTAGTGTACATTTTTTTATTTTTTTTCCCCTAACATATTTGATTGTTTTTCAATTGAATTGTACAGGTTATAGGTCACATTAAATGTGGGAAAAATTTTGAAATGATTTATTGTGGTCTCATTTTTTATATCAGAAAAACCTGACATTTTAACATATATATATATATATATATATATATATATATATATATATATATATATATATATATATATATATATATATATATATATATATATATATATATATATATATATATATATATATATATATATATATATATATACACAC
Source organism: Protopterus annectens (assembly GCF_019279795.1). NCBI lineage: Eukaryota > Metazoa > Chordata > Ceratodontiformes > Protopteridae > Protopterus > Protopterus annectens. The sequence continues at coordinate 660,217,702 of NC_056751.1, forward strand.
ACACACACATATGCATATATAAATATAGGTAGATATTTATAGATATATACTAACTTTGAGTCAACTAAAGTGGGTTGACAATACAGAGGTTGATCATAACCATGACTGACCAGTCTTGCAGAGCTGATATATTTATATATCTATATCTACATATATGTAAACATATCTAGATAGATAGATAGATATAGATATTATACCACTCAACTTTCATAGTGCAAGAAATATGGATGGGGCCTAAAATAATGGGGGAACAAAGGTCCCAAAACAGGGACAGATTTTAAATATTCCACCTATCAACTTAAAAAGTGGATAGAATAACAGGATTTGTGTTGGTATGCATTTTCTGAAGGATATGAAGTCTGAAACTCAGATGTTTGTTATTATTTAGTGACTTCAATTTTCAGTGATTTGCTAGAAAACTACAAATTTTACAAGGAACAGAACAAAAATATGCAGCAAAAATCTGGTCATTCTGTGAAAATCTGGACAGCTGAGAGGTATGATAGATATAGATATATAGATACATAAATATATATATATATATATATATGATCAAATGAGCTATAAAGCAAGCACAAGAGCCTTGCTAAATACCAACATCAAGATGTACCCTCCACTTCCAGCACAAAACATATTAGGGGATGAACTTAAGGTATATGTGCATGCATACATGCATGCATATATACTTGCATAAATAAGTGCATTCATACATATATAAATACATACATACCTGCATAAATAAATTCACAAATAAATGTAGACATACATGTATTAACACATAAGTGCATACCTACATATAAAAATATGTGCAAATAAACAAAATATATGTTCACAAGTTAGGATAAGTTATTATAATAAGGTATAAAGCAAGAAAAATGTTTTTTCTGTTTCTTCTATATGGAGACCAGAAAGGGTTTCAGATATCATGAATATTCTATTTTATTTATTTTTTCTACTTAGATTTATTTCATATGCTTTTTAGTTGGGCTGCTAATACATTTAAAGTCTGAAATACATACTGTTCAAAATGAAAACCTTTAAATTCTCCCATATATTGCACCTAGCCTTGATTAGCTAGTTTAACATTTTTTAATTCCTAGTTTGACTATATCAGTGTCATACACAATGAAGATAACTTCCACTCACCTTTCTACAACTCTTCCCAGCATCATATTCTCTTACCAACCACTGCCTCAGTGAAGAAATGTTTCATATAATCCAGCTATAGCCTCCATTCCGTTACTTGCTTGGTTTGACCTCTGTCATCTATTCATATCTTTCTCAGGCTGCTCTGGTGCTGGAGAGGTATGAAACCAGACTGTAATGCCAGTATTCCAAGCTTGACTAGTGGTCTCACATGCTGAAAGAGACACCAGGAGGAAAAGAGAGGGAACATCCCCTTGGTTATTGGTGATGATAGTAAGCCTGCCATGCGGTATCCCCTGGTAAAAGCTGTCATGAAAGAAGATACTGCCAGCCCAGCTAGCTGGAAATTTGTAAATAATTATATGTAATTTGTGAATATTAATATGATTTATATAGAACTGTGACAGAAGGAGATACTGCCAGCCCAGCTATCTGGAATTTTGTAAGTGGTTGTATGTCATTTGTGAATGTCAACATGCTCATGTAAGATGCTTGTGTTACAGTTGTATTAGAACTGTATGTCATATTGTACAGACGTATGCTGAAGAGATATTTTGTAAAGTACTGAGCAGAAATATATATACACTATTGTAACTGTTTAGATGTAGATATTTTTTTTGCAATGGAAACTGCAACACAAGAAGTTAACTTTGGAAGAAAAGTTGAGATGATTTACTTTATGGCTGAGCCATAAAAAGAGATGTTATCTTTCAGTTTCAGTGCAACAGGAGACATAATGGCTAGAACTAGAAGTTTTTTGTATTGTCTTTAAATGTGGAGGAATGTAAATTATTTTACGACTTCCACCATTTGCCTTAGATCTAAGGAAAAAAAAACCTTGTTTATGTATTTTCACAGGTAGATGCTAAATGTTGTTATTGGCTCACAAAATGTGCACTTCTGTAACTTATGTTATAGTAACCTGTTTGACAGCACGATGGCATGTTATTATTTATTTTATGTTATTTACTGAATTTATTGACCAAAAAGTCTGACTTGACAAAGCTCATTTTCAGAAGAGACCCAGTGAGAAAAGCTCCATAATAAACTTACATAAAGGGTCAAAACAAATCAATAAGAATAACAAGAAATACAAGTAATTATCAAAGCATGCCTCACAATAGAAGTTACAGATACTAATTTAAAAGGAAATACTATATATACTATAATGTTCAGAAGTAAGCTTTACAATAGAAACTGCTCTCAAAAAAGTAATAAATTCCAAGCGGTACAGATATAATGTTCAGAAGGGAACATGACAATATCTAGACAGATGCAAACATTAAGATTGATGAGAACAAAACTGAATGTCAAAGTTGTAAATGTTGACATATAGGGAAAAACAGGAAACCTGTAGTGTGTGATAATGATGCAGCAGGGTTCCTGTAACTGACCCTTTCCCTGATGTACTGGATCTTATATGGGGATGCAAGGGGCAAATTGTTGCTTTTTTTTCTTTTATTCAACATTCTAAATGTCAATGTATGACCTAGACATTCTGGATGTTCAGTTCAGTGGCATGAATCGGTTCAGACATGCTTAACAGTAGAAATTGCACAGGAACTGGTAAATTCATACTTAATATAAATATAATATGGCATGCAGAAATATACTTCTCAATAGAAAGTTCATAAAATATGAAGTAATCATTTCCAAAGAAATGCAAATATTTAAAAATATGCTTCAGAATGGAAATTACATTCAGATGAAATAATAGATCCAATGAATATGCACATACAAAACAAATTTTAACAATCATTAAACTGTTCAGTTTGAAATATAAACTAAGTAGAAAAACACACATAGAGAATAATTAGGTACTGATTAATTTGTTAGCGGTTAATGGGAGTTAAGGTTATTAGGTGGTATTAGGAACTTTGAAAATACTAAAAAAGGATTAAAAAAACATATATATATATATATATATATATATATATATATATATATATATATATATATATATATATATATATATATATATATGTTTACCTACATATGGTCGAATGCCATAATGTCTAATGTTCATTTGGTAAAAAAATTACAACTAAACCCAAAACACTGAATGATCAAAATGCCTAAAGTCATTTCATTGAAAAAGCTATGAGATCACCTCTACTATTGTGGGGGCCTGTGCCCCACACCCCCCCCCCCACTTAAATATACCAACTCCGAGATTGCAAATTCGATATTTTTGACATTGTGGGTTTAGACTAATTCTATTTCAATATTTTGATCATTCAATATAGTGTGTTTAACCAATTCAGTTTCAACCATTTAGCATTCAACATTATATATATATGTATATATATATATATATATATATATATATATATATAGCTATGTTGTTTGCTATCTTTGCTATCCCCAGCCCACTTCTTATTCATTCAAGCGGCTTAGGCTATAGTGTCATTGCAGAGAAGACACATCAAGTCAATTATCCAGTTCGAATACCTAGGCTGGATGTTAATGTGTCATTCACTACACATTTAGCTAAGATATTACTCAAAGTTAAAAGTCTCTGAAGACCTTGTCGATCATTGTTTTACCATGGAATCAAAAAATGACTTATCAAAGAGGTTATCCTTCCAGTGCTTGATGACTATGGTTCATCTCTGGTAACCTTAGGTTCGGTTATCTGCTGCAACCAAATGTAAATGTCAGTACCAAGGATGGAACTTTACTGTAGCATGGTGCAGGAGCTAAACAGGCTTCAAGGTGTCCTAAGGACTTTCAAGCCTATTCAACATTGATATGTGTGACGACTGGGGACAGATGGGTGAAGGCTGCCAGCCTAGTCAAGTAGAATTTGATATATAATTCTATCAACTGTGTAAATAAATGTAAAATACAGGCTTGTGTTTTTAAATGTAAGAAAGCACTGTGAAATGTGGAACTGAAAAATATGTGACAACATTGTAATCTACTGGCCCAGTGAAGCATGTTGTATCCTTTCATGTTAGAATTCGGCCCGAGAGCGGCTGGATGAAGATTTCATGCCCATTGTTTTAAGGCTAAAGTTTATGACCAGAATTTAGATGTGGAAGGTGCTTTTATTGCTTTAGTTTCTGTTAGCATATACCTCTGAGGAGGTGTTAGATTGCTAAATAATGCAGTTTGTGGCCTGAGAACTCAGACCAAGTAATAAGATGATGCAATATGAATACTGGAAAATCCTAAGTGCCAAAAATGATGTAATTTTGGGAGGGCCTTAACAACATGCTTGTTAGTAATGTTTAAATTCTATTTCTCACAAGAGACCTAGAGCATTTTGATCTGGACATCTAACTTATCAGCACCCTGCTTATGTTCACATGTAAGTTGTTAGCACTGTGATATCTTGTAGAAATAGTTAAAGCTAGTAAAGATTAATTAGGTATTTTTCTTTGAAACCAGACCTGTCCTACTGTATTATTTTAAGTTTCTGTATGACTTGTGAACTCTTAGATATCTCTGTGGTGTAATAGTTTTGTCTTGTGTTTTAATTATTTATTATTAAATATTTTTAAAACCTTCTACCTGTGGCTGCTTTGTGTAGAAATGAAGTATGCTTTAGAGTACATTATATATTTATAGAGTTTACTGTCTAAGCCCTTCCAATAAGCCATAGGCTGTATAGTCACATTACCATTGGATATTAATATTGCACAGTAATAATTGGACACCCTTTTAAGGGCCTTTTAGTAGTTGATATTATTAACTGGGTGGTGGCAGTAATTACTACCATATAGTCTGGATAAAGGGGCACAGCTGGAGAATCTGTGTCAGCCTTTCCCAGGTGTGTCTGTGAAGTTGTATAAATATGTATCTCAAAGTGTGTGTGTTTTGTGTCAGCTGCTTGGGCAGGGACACGAAGCTCTGGTTGGACAGAGAGGGTACCGGAGGTTTTAGCTTGTCCAGTTAGGCTGAGACTTAGACCCTACAGCTGTGCCAGTGGGGAGTCTTATTGAGGACCTGGTGAGCAAGGGAGCAGCCAGCCCCAGACTGACTGTGATATCTGTGTGCACTTAAGGGAAATTGTATTTTACTGTGTGTATTAGTTATCCTTTCCTCCTCTAGGAGACAACCTCACTGGTGTGAGTGGTGAGGCTTGAGGTTCCTTGATTGCTGGGCCAGGACATGGTTGTCACAAGTGGTGGCAGTGGTGAGATCTATTTCACATACTAATTGGCTTGTAGTGGTGTGGGTAGAGCAAATTTCTTTAGCTTATGTACAGTGATCTCTAAAAGTGTTTTGTACTCTAAAACAGCCACGCAGTTCAGATCACAATTTTGTATTTCTTTTGTTAGCTTAGTGTTAGTTAGGGTGAGCAGACAGCATGTCAGCAGAAAAGTATGGAAAGCTGACAAGGAGCCAGCTGGCGGAGATGTGCCAGGCTAGGGGGCTCGTGCATGGAAACCTGACTAAAACAGACCTGATTGCAGCCTTGGTTACAGCTGCATCAGAAAACAGCAACCTGGAAGATAATCAGACTGATGGTGGAGATACAATATCCTCGGAGAATGGACAGCTCAACCTTTCTGCAGTGGACTTAAAAATCCAGCTGGAGCTGAAGAGACTTGAGTTGCAGACCAGGCATATGGAACTTGAAGCAGCCAAGAGAATGAGGAGCCTAGAAGCTGAAGAACAGGAATGGCAGAGAAAGTATGAGAGGGAAATGCTGAATCTTTGCCAGAGTCATGGAGGTAATGGGGAAGGGAGTAACTGGACACCAGAAACACAAAAGGTCAGTAAATTTCTTCCATGGTTTAAAAAGGGGGATAATTTTGATACTCCATTCATATGTTTGAGCGGGTATGTAAACAGTATGAAGTTCACCAAAGGCTCTGGGTAGGGTTCCTGACCCCCTTACCCCATGGTAAAGCTGCAACTTCTTTAGCAAAAATGCATGACACTGACTGTTTTGATTATACTGCTGTAAAAATACATTTGTTAGAATGTTTTAAGCTAACACCTGAAATGTATAGGGAAAAGTTTCATGAGCATAGACTCAAGGCAGATGAAAATGTATGTGAATATGTTGTTGAACTAAGCACTAATTTTCATAGCTGGGTGAGAGGATGTCAGGTCACCATGTCTGAAGGGCTGGCAGATCTTTTGGTAAGGGAACAAGCCCTTAGCACTTTGCCTGAGGACATGAGGATCTGGTTAGCTGATAGACAGTGTGCTACTTCATAGGAGTTGGGGAAGAAGGGAGACCTATACCTAGCAAGCAGGGCAGCCCTGCAAAGGAAAGGGACCCCCAGTACTGCTCATGGGACTAAGGGAACCCATAGTGGGCAGCACAGACTGCCCCAACAGAATCCGCCAGTAGCAGGGGAAGCCACTAGTCCAGGTATATGTCCAGAAGCTAGGGTTAAATGTTTTGAATGCAACCAGTGGGGCCATGTGGCATACAGGTGTCCATGGAGGAAAGGTGGGGAACCAAATGTGAGAGAGCCAGTAAGTGGGAAAGACAAAATGCCAGTAGTGAGTTGTCTTGAGTCAACAGGGGTATGAAACTACCATCCTGTAGATGTCCTGAGATGGAAGGATTTGGATGAGGCAGTACTATGTACTTATGCAGTTAAGAGCAGTGAGACTAAGAGACAAGCATGTGGGTCTGGTAGCCTGGGGGAGACCCAGACAGACTGCATACTTGCAGCCAGGACTGCTGAGGTGGTTACTTCAGGGAGTGAGCTACACTGTAGCAGTGAGACTGAATGTGAGCCGCAGCTTCTTGTGGGTACTGATGTTCCCTTGAACAGGGTAGGGTAACTGCAAAGGTAGAGGTGAGTAGTAGTACCCAGGCTGACAGTGAGGCACCGCTGTCAAAGGATGCCAGACATCCAGTGGAAGGGGAGCTGGGAAGGGTTACAAGGAGAGCCTTGAGATAGGCTCAGCTCTCTGACCCTACATTACAAGGCCTGAGGCAGGTAGTTAGGGAAGCACCTGATTCTCAAGGGAAGGGGGAATCTGTATACTGGAACAAAGGGTTACTGTACCGAGAGTGGACCCCTGAGGAAGGGCTAGAAGGTGAGAGAGTACAGCAGTTGGTAGTGCCTTGAGCTTACCATCTGGTGATTCTAGCCATAGCCCATGATATTCCCTTTGCAGGTCATATGGGCATAAAATGTACAAAGAGGTGTATTATGCAAAACTTCTATTGGCCTGGAATTTCCAGAGATTAAACAGGGTATTGCAGGACCTGTGAGCAGTGCCAAAAGGTAGACAAGGCAGGAGACAAGGTGAGAGCTACTTTGATGCTTTTGCCAGTGATTGAGGAGCCATTTCAGAGGGTAGCTATGGTTATTGTGGGTCCTCTGAATACCTCAAGTTCCACAGGGAAAATGTATATCCTAGTGATTGTAGATTATGCTACACGATACCCTGAGGCAGTGGCTGTGTCCTCCATTGAGGTTGAGAAGGTGGCAAATGCTTTGCTAGAGATTTTCAACAGGGTAGGTTTCCGAAAGGAAATACTGTCTGACAAAGGTGCCAATTTTATGTCAGACTTGCTGGCTTGTCTGTGGAGGTCCTGTGGTGTGAAGCACATGAAGACCACCCCCTACCATCCCCAGACTAATGGTCTTGTTGAGAAGTTAAACTCTACAATCAAGTTCATGCTATGGGCATTTGCAGATCAGTTTAAGAGGGAGTGGGACAAATGTTTGCCCCATCTGTTGTTTGCTTACAGAGAGGTTCTCCAGGAATCCACAGGTTTTTCACCCTTTGATTTGTTGTATGGGCATAGGGTGAGGGGGACCTCTAGATTTACTTTGAGATGAGTGGGAAGGTGAGTGTGAGTCTCACAAGGAGTCTGTTGTGGCATATGTCCTGAACCTCAGGACAAGACTCTGGGAACACATGGGCCTGGCCCAAGAGAAAATGGCAGAAGCCCAACAACAGAAAAAGGTGTGGTATGACAGGAATGCTTGAGCTAGAGAGTATGCTGTAGGGCAGCAGGTGATGGTTCTCATTCCTGTCAGACACAACAAGTTGCAAGCAGCTTGGTAGGGACCCTACAAGGTGGTAAGAAAGGTATGTGATGTTAACTACATGGTGGACATGCTAGGCAGATGGCAGGGGCACAAACTGTACCGTGTTAACATGATGAAACCTTACCATGATAGGGAGGCCTTTGTGCTGAGCATTTGCAGTGGCTTGCAGGAGGAGTCTGAGGGAAATCTGGGGACTGATCTCCTCAGTGAGACTCAGGCTGACACCTCAGTGGAAGGGATAGCAATGTCCCAGCAGCTATCTCCTACCCAGGATTGAGAAATCTGAGCAGTGTTGCAGGAGTTTGGGGGCATGTTCACTGGGAAACCAGGGAGCACCCACTTGGTGCAGCACCAGGTGGATGCAGGACCACAAAGGCCTATTTGCCAGGCCCCTTATAGGGTGTCTGAGAGAATCAAACAGACTCTGAGGGAGGAGATACAGGAAATGTTGGAACTAGGGGTGATTCAAGAGTCCAGCAGTCCCTGGGCCTCACCAGTGGTGCTGGTGCCAAAGAAGTATGGCAGCACCAGGTTCTGTGTGGATTACAGGAAATTAAATAGTCATACAGAGTCGGATGCTTACCCCATGCCTAGGACAGATGAGACCCTAGAGCAGCTGGGTGGGGATAAGTATCTTATAACCATTGATCTTACCAAGGGTTACTGGCAGGTGCACTTGACTCCCAGTGTTAGAGAGAAGTCAGTCTTTGTGACTCCTTTTGGCTTGTATGAGCTTACAAAGATGCCCTCTGGGATGAAGAATGCCCCAGCGACTTTCCAGAGGCTGGTAGATCATATCTTAACAGGAGCAGGAGGGTTTGCCCTTGCTTACATGGATGATATTGCTATCTACAGCCATTCCTGGCAATAGCACCTTCAGCATGTCAGGGAGGTGCTGGGCAGACTACAGAGGGCAGGGCTGACCATTAAGCTGAGCAAATGTCAGGTGGCAATGGCAGAGGTCTCCTATCTAGGACATAGAGTGGGGAGTGGTAAGATAAGGCCAGAATCTGCCAAAGTGAAAGCTATTCAGGCATGGCCTGCACCTGTTACCAAAAAGCAAGTGAATGCATTCTTAGGGACAGCAGGGTACTACAGAAAGTTTGTTCCCAATTATAGTACCATAGCTGCTCCCCTCCCAGACCTGACAATGAAGAACAGGCCAGATAAGGTAGTGTGGACCCCAGCATGTAAGCAGGCATTTCAGAAGCTTAAGGAAGCTTTGGGAGGACCCCCTGTGACAGCCAGTCCAGACTACAGCAAAGACTTTGTTGTGCAGGTGTATGCTTCAAACTATGGGGTAGGGGCTGTACTTAGCCAGATTTCTTCAGAGGGAGAAGAGCATCCAGTGGTTTATCTCAGTTGTAGGCTCCAACCCAGGGAGGAATGCAATGCAGCTTTAGAAAAGGAATGTCTAGCCATAGTGTGGGCACTACAAAAACTTCAGCTTTATCTGTACTGAAGAAAATTCACTGTGATGACAGAACACAACCCTCTAAACAGAGCCAGTCAGCAAAATGCCAAGTTGTTAAGATGGAGCCTGGGGTTGCAAGCATATGATATGTCAGTGCAGCATTGCAGTGGGAGTAGCAATGCCAATGCAGATGGGGCTCTGAAGACAGGGAATGGGGTGAGGTACACCCAGATAGACCTGGCACTCTCAAGCAATGTTTCTGAAGGGGCACTTGAAAAACTTGCTTGAGTTCCCCGGGGGAGGGGAAGAGATGTGACGACTGGGGAGAGATGGGCGAAGGCTGCCAGCCTAGTCAAATAGAATTTGATATATAATTCTGTCAACTGTATAAATAAATGTAAAATACAGGCTTGTGTTTTTAAATGTAAGAAACCACTGTGAAATGTGGAAATGCAAAATATGTGACAACATTGCACTCTACTGGCCCAGTGAAGCATGTTATATCCTTTCATGTTAGAATTCGGCCCGAGGGCGGCTGGATGAAGATTTCATGCCCATTGTTTTAAGGCTTAAGTTTATGACCAGAATTTAGATGTGGAAGGTGCTTTTATTGCTTTAGTTTCTGTTAGCATATACATGTGAAATGTCTTGCATCGTTGTAAGTTTCTGAGGAGGTGTTAGATTGTTAAATAATGCAGTTTGTGGCCTTTGATCTCAGACCAGGTGTTAAGATGATGCAATATGAATACGGGAAAAACCTAAGTGTCAAAAATGATGTAATTTTGGGAGGGCTTTAGAGACATGTTTGTTAGTAATGTTTAAATTCTATTTCTCACAAGAGACCTAGAGCATTTTGATCTGGACATCTAACTTATCAGCACTCTGCTTATGCTCACATGTAAGTTTTTAGCATTGTGATATCTTGTAGGAATAGTTAAAGCTAGTAAAGATTAGTTAGGTATTTTTCTTTGAAACCCAACCTGTCCTACTGTATTATTTTAAGTTTCTGTGTGATCTGTGAACTCTTAGATATCTCTATGGTGTAGTAGTTTTGTCTTGTGTTTTAATTATTTATTATTAAATATTTTGAAAACCTTCTACCTGTGGCTGCTTTGTGTAGAGATGAAGTATGCTTTAGAGTACATTATATATTTATAGTGTTTACTGTCTAAGCCCTTCCAATAAGCCTTAGACTGTATAGTCACATTACCATTGGATATTAATATTGCACAGTAATAACTGGACACCCTTTTAAGGGTCTTTTAGTAGCTGATATTATTAACTGGGTGGTGGCAGTAATTATTACCGTATAGTTTGGGTAAAGGGGCACAGCTGGAGAATCTGTGTCAGCCTTTCCCAGGAGTATCTGTGAAGTTGTATAAATACTTATCTCAAAGTGTGTGTGTGTTGTGTCAGCTACTTGGGCAGGGACACGAAGTACTGGTTGGACAGAGAGGATACTAGAGGTTCTAGCTTGCCCAGTTAGGCTGAGAACTGGACCCTATAGCTGTGCCAATGGGGAGTCTTATTGGGGACCTGGTGAGCAAAGGAGCAGCCAGTCCCAGACTGACTGGGATCTCTGTATGCACTTAAGGGAAATTGTACTTTTCTGTGTGTATTAGTTATCCTTTCCTCCTCTTGGAGACGACCTCCCTGGTGTTAGTGGTAAGGATTGAGGCTCCTTGATTGCTGGGCCAGGGCACGATCATCACAATTTGTAACATCTTACCGTTTAACCACTCCCCCACCCCTTCATTCTCACTGCTTGAGCCAGAATAACCATCCTTTCATCTTCAGACCATCATGTCTGACTCACTGACCGTTACTTTATGTCAGCGATCTTTAGTATGCTTTACCAGAGGTTTCTAATATTGGACTCTAAAACTCTATAACTTTCTGACAGTCCATGTCAGATTATCCTCTATCCAAATTCAGTTTAGGAACAGACTCTACACATGCTATCAATGTGTGTTTACATCTAGAGCTTGATACTGCAATGCCATCAGATTACATCTGAACTTTTGTCCAGGTTCTGCTTATATTGTTTGTCTGTGGTGGTTGGAATTTACTGTAGCAAACTCCTCAACATCATGTAACAATTTTTGGCAAGGTAGCAAAATTCTTCTCTTATTCATTTTATTTTTGCATGGAACAGTTTTCTTTAGTTTACTATAACACGTCATGGAATGCAGCTCCTGGGTCCAGCATATTTGCATAAAATAAAAACAAATTAAATAAGACTGATGATGAAATAAAATGCAGCCTGCAGCTTAGCAGTACATTAGTAAATGCACACACACACACACACACACACACACGCACGCACGCACGCACGCACACACACACGCACGCACGCACGCACACACACACGCGCACGCGCACACGCACACACACACACACGCACACACACACACACACACACACAAACAAAAAAAAAGATATTGATTTCTTAGGCCATATTCTTACCTAGTTCCACGATGAATTGTAGCATATGTGCCAGCTTACAAACTCATTATTTCATGATAAAAAAACACCATTAATCTTTACTTCAGTAGTTTTGAAGGAACAAGAGATCAACATTATGCCTTTTCAGTTGAAGAGTGATTCCTTGTCATTTTATACTAAAACCTGAAGACTTACTTGCCTTGCTTAGGCAGCTATTAGTGCTTTCTGTTCATATTCATCATGGAATTTCCGATTAGCAAATATAGGCAGCGAGATGGAATTTACAAAGGACTTGTTTTTTTATTTTTATTTTTTGTCTGAATCCAAAAGTACATATTCTCTAAAATCTGTAGATTTAATTTAAAAGTACATGTCCACTTAAAATATGTATAACAATCATGATGCTAAGTTAATCTGAAAGAATTTAAGGGTTTTCCATAAACAGTAAGACAATTTTGCATGTGAGATAATTAAAGGACATGCAGGATTCTCACCTTTCTGTTTTTGTCAGCTCAGGTAAAATATTGTTAAAATATTGGGAGAATAAGCTGGTCGTGTGTGTGTGCGAGTGTGTGTGCGTGTGTGTGTGTGTGTGTGTGTGTGTGTGTGTATGTACAATTGACAGAGCTGATGACTATAGGTAAACTGAAAAATAACATTTGATAGTGAAAATAAAAACATCAGCATAAAACAAAAGGGCATTGGCTGAAGCAGAAGAAAAGGAAAAGGAATGCTGGGAAAAGAATAGGCAAGAACAAATGACTACTAATAAATTTAAGTCATGTTACATGATAAAAGCATTGCAAGGTAGTCAAAATTACAGAAGGTTAGGGTCAGTAGACACCTGGACATTAATCACTTCCAAAGTAAAATAATGCCTGACATTCCCTAAACTGCAGACTAGTACTAAAAGTCTTAGCAACATCAAACTGTAAAGTGAAAATTAACACCTCTGGGTTCAACAAGCAATAGTGAAACACAAGCTAAATACGACAATGTTACAAACAGGGCAAGGGCACTGAAAAGCTGAACAAAATTTGTTTTATGTAACATTTTTCACTCCTTTTGCTTGCCAACCATCGTCCTTCATTTAACATGATCTCTCCATTTTTGCACTTAGGCGATGGTGCAGTATGTAGCATGGCCACCTCACTACAAGAGGTGTTCTGATTTAATCTCTGGATGATGTGCCTTCTTTGTGGAGTCTGCATGTCCGCTCTGTATTTGTTTTGTTTGTTTGTTTGTGTGTTTATATTTTTCCTGGATATTCATGCTTCCTCCCACCTCTCAAAGACATGCAGTAAGTGAACTAACATTTACTGACTTGCTTTTTGTGAGAGAGATTGTGTGTGTGTGTGTGTGTGTGTGTGTGTGTGTGTGTGTGTGTGTGTGTGTGTGTGTGTGTGTGTGTGTGTGTGTGTGTGTGTGTGTGTGTGTGTGTGTGTGTACTGTGATAGACTAATGACATTCCTACAGTGGACCTTCAATGACCTGTGCCCACTCATTGTTAGAAAGGGTCTGGTATCCCTGTGACTCTGTAAAAGGATTAAGTGGATTACTGGAAAATGGATGGCTGGATAAATGAAAAATGGACATAATAGTCCTCCATCAAGGCAGTAAAGAGTTTTTCCCTGTATGCTATGTCAAAACCCCTGGCATCTTTAATAAGTGGAAACAGATAAACACAAGCCCTTTGACGTTCATGCTTCTGTGCATGTCTAAGGCCATTTATGGCTTAGTGGGTTCTCTTTTCCTACCATTCTCCACCAACTGCATTACACTCCTTAAGAAATTAAGTAGAGAGCATTGCAGTTTACTGATATGGCATCCTGTCACCAGGGATAGGTAAGCTGTCATTAGTCACTCACTGACATCTTCACCTACTTACTTCATCAGTGCCTAGGTTTCTTAATATAATAAATGTCCAGATTTCTACACTGTTGCTTTGCTTTGGCCTCTTTGTTGGTAAGGTTTCCAATAAATTCCAGGTAGTTTAGTTACTGGAAAAGCTCACTCAGACTCTACCATAGATTGATGTGAAGGAAAGGTTAGTTTGTTTTTGCTTTCTTATATTTTGTATTGCTTCATTGTCTTCTTCTATTTTGCATGTTGTGGTTTATTTTCTTTATTCCTTTAATTGTATTCTGCTTTTAATTGCTTATTTAAACCAGGAAAGAGACCATAACTGTGTCTTTTGTGAGTCAGACAGAAATTAAGTTTTCCCCACCCTCTCACCGTGGTGCTGTTGTGTCTTTCAACTCAACTGTCTTTTTAGCTACCTGGCCGTTATGTTAATATGACCACATATTTTCTTCCCTGTCCTCCTTCACTGGCCATTCTGAGTAAGCACAGAATCATCATTTTGTGAAATCACTTCCCTTCAGCTGTTTAAAGTCATTGGCCATCCCACTGTATTCTATAGCTCCAGGATACAAAGTACACATCAAATTCCAATCTATCTTGCTCTTTTAAAATTAGTGGTTCTCCACTTATATCGCTAAAGCTTAAGGTGCCCACCTTTCATATCTAAACTGCTTATTGCATACTGCAACTGTTAGGATATTAACCCATTTTTCCATCGTACCTTTAAAATCTACAACATCTAGTCCAAGACCACCAATTATTGGAGAGCTTACATTCTTCCCTTCAGGAGTCATCATTGGATTAGTCATTTTATTTCACTCCTAGTGAGAGAAGGAGCATAGGGACATTATTTCTTAGAGACTGCTGATCACCAGAATTCCTGATAACTGTTTCATAGAAAACCAGCTTGGAATTTGTGCTTATATTTTGCTGTTGGTGAGAGAAGGAACAGAGTGCATTGATTCCTGACTATTTTTGAATTGGCAGTGAGTATCTGTGTTGGACATTCCTGACTGGTCTAGTTGCAATACAAGGCATCTACTAGGAAAAGGCTACAGCAAGCCTAGAAACTTTTACATCATCTGGGACAAGACTGTTGATCACCAATGAGCCTGTGGCTTGTTTCTCATCTTGGGATTGGTGCTACTGGTTTGCTTCTGGTGGGAGAAGAAGCAAAAGGAACATTGTACCCCAGCAGAGTGAAGCTGTGATGACACCATTACTAGTAGTAGTCAGGAAATAGCCATTCAGGCAAATCCCATCTTTTCATCATTCTTGACAAAGGTAATTCTTTCTTTGCATTAAGTACTGATTGATTTGCTGCTGTCTGTCTGAACTTCAGAATCTCTCTCTAAATACTCCAGCCATAAATTAGCAAGGTGTACTTATTAGTTTCGCTTCAAGTGTTTGGCAGTGCCCTGTATAGACAGACACCTTGAGTTGACATTTTTCCTGTAAAAGCACCCTTGAAATTTCACCAGTACCTGGTTGCACACAGGACAGCTAGTTTGCAGTGACAATGGCTGTCCCTAGAGATGCAAACTAGATACTCCTGACATTACGTTTTATTCTCACTGCAACCATTGAATCAATAAAAAAGGACAGGTTGCCATGGATGTGAACATTTGCACTATCTCCGTTAACACCTTGGTGGATATGGGCATCCTGAGGCAATGTAAAAATTACCTCATGTTTACTGACAACCAGTTAATTCTCAAACCAATGTGGTATGTGAGAGATGTATTTATACAATGTCACTACAGGTAAAGCTCTCACATAAAAGTACTACTAATGTCAATCAAGTTGTCAGTAGTACACACTCTGCACCCATCACCAACAGTCCAAAGCAGACTCATAGACCCATGTATGCTGAGGCACTTAAATGTAACTTTCCTAAATCCCAAAGACCTCCTAGACAAGGTACATTGCACTTTTTCAAAACAGCATCCACAGCAATACATACAGCCACATCTCATGGAGCCTCTACTTCTAAACCCATACGGCAAGCCACCATACAATCCAACATTCTGACCATTGGAGACTCCATTGTGAGAAATACTGATGTCCCTCTCACCAGGCTGAATAAGGAAAACGTCATGGTCAGTTGCTTATCAGGGAACAGGATCCACCACATTATGCATGTACTCAGGTCATTGGACCACAAGTACCAGTATGACTCAGTCATAGTCCATGTGGGTGTAAATGGCCTGAGACATCCCTCCCTAGACTATATGACTATATGAAGAGAGACATCATGGAGCTTTCGGAATATGTGTCCCAGGCTGATATGAGCCTAGTATTGAGTACCATTTTACCTTCTCCAAGGATGATGCCACAGTCTGAACAGAAGATGACTGATTTTAACAATTGGCTTAGTTTCTGGTGTCATTCTAAGGAATGGCTGCAATATATGTCAGTATGGATGGAGATGGTCGACAGACCACACTGATTTGTCAGGGTGGGCCTGCATCTTCCCCCTCTAGGCTTTTCAATATTAGCTAAACATTGTCCTCTCCCATAGTGCACTTTTTAGGCAATGCCAAAATGAATGCTCTTCCAGAATAGTAAATCAAAACCAAGAAAATCTAAAGGTGTTATTGCTCAATGGAAGGAGTCTAAACAAAATTTTCCACTCCCTACAAGCTCTATTTACCCTACAGAATGATGACATCTGTGCTGTCACTGAGAAATGGTTTAAAGCTGCAAAGAGCACACCAGAAGTGCAAGGCTGTAGTGCCGTCTCGCATTTAGAACAGCTGCTACATAGACATGGACTAAAGGTGGACGTTTCTCGATTTACATCAAAAATAAATACAACTCAAACCTGGTCCAACAGGACAATACACTTGAGCTTCTACATGTTCAAATCACCATAAACAAAATCCCATACCACTTTTCCTTGTGAGCTATAGGTCCTATTCTGTAACTCAGTAAATACATAACATGTATTTAAACTTACTGGAAACACTCACCATCCAACCCAATACCATATTCTTGGACGACTTTAATCACTCCACTATTAACTGGGAATCATATACAACACTAAATGTACAGCTACAGATTTTCCCGAATTTTGTAAACACAAACTCCCTGGACCAGATTGTCAATACATTGATGAAGGGTGCACACATACTGGATCTGGTCTACACTAATATGGGAGAGTGCTGTATGCCCCCTTGTGCAATGTCTTCTCTGGTAAAGTCAGACTACAAAATGGTCTCATTTGAAGTAAAAATAAAATTTGGAAACCCAGCTAACCCTGGAATATTCAGGAATTACTCTAAGGCTAACATCTTACTATTAAGTATTAATCTGCCAAAAGTTCAAGCTCCATAAACCCTGAGAACACTGATGCCTATGCAGAACTGTTCTCAGAAACCCTATGCAACTATGTTAATAGCTGCATAGAGGCAGCTGTAGCCATCAGGAAGAAGTACAGAACTAACTCAAAAAACAAGCTACCCTGGTGGAATCGCAGCACAAATAGGTAGGCTGCATACCAGAAGGAAGAAAATCATGGCAAAAATTTGGAGATGTAGCACACCGCAGGATAAAAGTACTCTCATCAAACTATACAAACAACTCAGAAGACAAATAAGGCCTAGCTAAGCCAAGACTGAGGTAAATTTGGCCTCCCAGGCCAAGGACAATCACAAGGCATTCTTTAGCTATGTCTGTAATCTCAAAGACAAACTGGTTGCAGAGCTTATTGTTAATGGAGCCAACTATACTGAGCCAGAAGATACAGCAAACCTACTGGATGACAAATTCAGATCCAGCTTTAACCCTCTTTCCTCCTCAAACTTTCATCAGGAAATACGATCAAATATAACTCCCCCTACTATCGCTAGGGAACAGATCCTTTATAATCTCTCTAAGATCAATAACACTCCATCAATGAGCCCAGACTATATCCCAGGATGTCTTCTAAATAGCATGAGACATGACATATCAGGCCCTGAATGAGAAGAGCAACAGTCATCCCTCTGCAGAAAGTTAGACCATCTACAGTCCCTGGAAACTACAGACCCATATGTCTTACTAGTCT
The DNA here is from genome assembly GCF_019279795.1 of Protopterus annectens. Lineage (NCBI taxonomy): Eukaryota > Metazoa > Chordata > Ceratodontiformes > Protopteridae > Protopterus > Protopterus annectens. The sequence goes on from NC_056751.1 coordinate 660,235,595, forward strand.
CGTATGCAAAGCCATGGAAAGAATTATCATAGGCATGATCAGTAATGACATAGGAAACCTCCAGACACTGGACCCAACCCAGTTTGGTTTTGTCAAGGGCAGATCATGCCTACTCATCCTTTTGGACTTCTTTGAAATAGTCAGCAAAGCAATGGCTGCGGGCAAAATGGTTCACACTGCCTACCTTGACCTGGTTAAGGCATTTAGCACAATACGTCACTCAGGAACTGTTGACAAATCAAGAGGTTAGGTATAAACCCTGGGTCTATATTAGAACACCGAACATTCAAAATGTTGAGTGTTCTAATATCGAATCCTATCAATCGAAAAGTCAAAACATCAAACATTCAGAACAGTGAATTTTTTCCTAGGGAAAAAATTTGCTGTTCCAAAACACATACACACAACACAAGCACACCAAACAAACAGCAATCCACACACATACACCTAAACTCTTACACCTAACCCTACACTAAACTATACATACACCACTAATTATCCACTTACCTTAACACAAACCCTAACCTTAAGGTCTGTCACTATTGCACAGTCAACTCACCTGCGCCCTAATCCTAGCTCATCTACCCCGCCCTAACCCTCACGTCCACACAATCGCACACTTACCTGACCCACGCTCTAAGCCTAACTCACATAACCTGCCCTAACCCTCATGTCTACACAATCGCACACTTTCCTGAACCCAACCCAAAACTTTCCACCAGAGTGCTGAAAATACCGAAGCAACAGAAGCGGACAACCAAATTCTTTCCCTAGGAAAGAATTTGTTTTTCTGTTTCTTCCAATTTTCAGCGTTCACTGAAATGGGTCGATATTAGAACACTCGACATTTTGAATGTTCAGTGTTCTAATATAGACCCATAAACCCTTATATCACCCAGTGGATAGCCAGCTGGCACAGAGACAGGACCAAGGAAGTTAGAACTGGGGAGCCCACCTCTACAAAGAGGCCAGTCACAAGTGCTGTTCTTCAATGATTGGTCATGGCACTGCTCGTTTTTGACATTTACTTCTCTGAAGCCAAGGCCAACATGAATGGTCTCTGGCTGAATACATGTGCAGATGATTGCAAATTAGGAACAGTCATAGAATCACCCACTAACACAAATGTTCACCAGAAAAGACAAATAACTATTGTCAAAGCCATGGACTCAAACTAAATGCCAAGAAATGCATACTAGCATCCTTTGGGAAGTCATCCACTCCTGGTAACTATTAACAACACACCCCTGAGAGTTGACCCAGTAGTCAGTTACCTGGGGATACATACACAGTAATTTAGCCTTTTACCATCACATGCCTACAGCAGTCTGGAAACCATTCTGTGTTGTGCAACTTATAAAGAAAGGTATGGCATCTAGTTCCAAAGAGGTCATTGTTCTACTGTATGCAGCATTCATCATAACCATCATTGAGGATAATGCCCCCTTTGGTATGTCCCTAACCAGGCACATCTAGCAATTGGAATGTACACAGAGGTTCCTCTGCAAAAGAATACAGGGCATAAGTGACATGTCCTATGCAGACTGCCTTGAGGCCCTATTCCTGTATTCTGTCTCCTACAGGCTGATGAGGGAAGATCTATGCCTGACATACAAGACATTGTCAGACCCCACCCTGATGGACCTCCTGCAAATCCACAAAAGAAACAGCAAAATAATTACCAATTATAAAGGCTTAAAACTTGTCTGTGATATAAATAGGATCTACTGGAGAGACAAGTATGTATCCCAGAGACTACCCCTTATCTGGAACAGGCTCCCCATCCATGTGAACCAGAGCTCCTCCCTAACCCAATTCAAGTGTAACTTGGGCAATTGGATGGGGAACAGGAAATTCATCCCTGGTTTGGCACCGATGTCTCTAATGGACACAGGCGGCATGTAAATGTTCATCTCTCAAGCCCTTACTTACACTTATCAAGGGTATTAGAACTTGTCAGAGATTTGGGATGCATGGCTAGGCTTAAAAAGGCCCTTGTGATTGTTAGCCTAGTACACGCCTATGAACCTATAAACATATCAGGGATTTGAACCTCTGTACTACAGAGCAGACTGTGCTGAATAAGAGTTAGGGAGCAATGCTTTATGACCCTTTGAAAAAAGGCAAATGTAAGTAACTAATTGCACTTCTAAAATAAAATTTCTCAATTAGTTTGTCTATACTCGATATAACAAGTAATACATGCATCAAGTCACTGGACTGATACCCTGCTAACTAATATGGAAATATTGTCCAAGAAAAATAGATGTAAATTCAACCAATATGCCACCATGAGCGATTTCTGCCAAATTAAACTCAATGAACATTATTCTCACTGTGCTGTTATAGACTTTTATAATACCCAATTTGCTTATATACTCAGATTTTTGCTTTACTCTTTACTGACATTTTCTTCTGTATCATCTCTGAAGAGTGCATCATATTTGAATTTTCAGAGTCTGAATTTTGTTTTGCTTTTTTGGTTTTCTTTGATGGCACAGAAGCACCAGAATGAGAATTTAAAGATGTTAAGGCTTGAAAGTAATCCTGGTTTCCAGGATTAAAGAGTGGAAGGCCTGGGTGAGAGGGACGTTCCTTTCCAGCTGCTCTTGTCTGTGTAGCTCTGATGTAAGAAGAAGATCTTTCTGGAATATCGGCACCACCAGTGCCTGTATATTCACTTTCATCTAGTATAGAACCAGGGACACTGGATGATTCTCCCAGACTAGAAGACTCTTCATCTTGTACAGCTGCCCTTTGAGGGACTGGTCCTTGAATACGTCGTAAAAATTTAGCATTGTGTCTTGTATTTGGTGGTGGGACCTGCAAAAAAAAAAAAACACACAATACAGTATTTTCAATACATATAAAACATTCTACTGCATAATTATATTTAGGTAATAAAATATGTGATGCCGTTATGACATCAAGAGATGAAAACAAAAGAATAGCTGCCAATAGTAAAATCCTTGCAGTTTAAGTTTCATTCTCACATTCTCTAGATAACATAAGAAAAGGCAAGACTGCTTCCATAGATCACAATCACAACTGTGATTAAAATAGCTATTGTGTACAATTTAATTCTACAGAAAATGTATTACATGGAATACAACAGAGTAAACTAATAATATAACAAGCTGGAATCTGTTTTAGCAGATTTGGTTATACTGTTTTAGCATAATGCTGCACATATGACAGCATTGAGTTTTCCTGACAACTTAAAACTGGAGAGGAGAGAATTTTCTTAGTCACAGACCTCACTTATTTTGTTACATTTCAGTTGATTTTACCACTTTAGGACCAGGTAATTTTATGATGCAGGTATTTAGAATTATTCTAACAACTGCTGAGATTGCTAGTTATTGTTTACAAGACATTAAGGTACAATGCAACTTTGATAGAGACAAAATGTTAGATAACATTTAAACACAAATGTTTGATCTTTCCATCTACACTATATTCTTCTGTAAACTCACTGAATTTTATTCAAATTGAGTTTATAATTCCAGATGCATGGACCAGTCTTAAGTTTGAACAATCACTGAATTAATAGACACTGGGCACCTTTAGATAGATTGTACAAAGAGATCTTAGAACAGACTATTACCAAAACTAGACGACATGAGGAAAGTCAGGTGATAAATTTCTGCCTTGATTTCTGGAAACCTCTTGATTTCTTTAGACATGAAGTTCCACAAAGCAGGTTTTGTGGAAGTAACCCTACATTTTTAACTGATACATTAATATAGTGTATTCATATAATAATGTACATCATACATCAATAAAAAAGTTTTAAGATTCTTTATATTCCCAGACAAACACTGATCAGTTACTTCTAAGAATTACAAATCCAAATCAAAATTAGCTGTTCTATACAGAGAAATGAAATACTGCAGAAGAAATATTTAATTCTTCCAAGGTGCTGTTATCAGTAACCATTTAGAATACTGGACTCACATTACAGAGTCCTAGATTATGGAGACAAAATGACTGAAAATCCAGACTTACATGTAATAAGTCCAAGACTGCAGTTTCTCAGAATATTCCCTTTTCTCTGAGGTATGGAGAACTCACAACTGGTGTATATATATATATATATATATATATATATATATATATATATATTGTATTCCATTCGGTCCCTCAACAAGTCAACTTGCTGCACTGCAAAAAAGCTATTACAGCTGATAAAAATCAGCTAATCAACTGTACTAGCATTTTTAACTGAGTTTACAGTACAATCGGGAATTAGAAATGTACCCCTTCACTGCTGTATTGCAATGCTGCAGTTAGTTGATATATATAATTAGCAGGGGGGTGTTGGGGGTGACCTGCCCCCTGGAAAAAAAAAGTAGTTTGTGATTAACATTGTTGTGCAAATGAATCTTTGTGATTTGAACTGTTATGGCGTATGGCCCCGAGTTTGACATTTTTAGCCTTTGTGCATGTGTCACAGACTCACACACATAAGTTCGTATGTGTGTATGTGTGTGTGTGTGTGTGTGTGTGTGTGTGTGTGTGTGTGTGTGTGTGTGTGTTTGTATATATATTTATTGATTTATTTATTATTCATTTAACATTTGTTTACCAGGAAAGACCGACTTGGAACAAAGCCAATTTTCAGTGGAGGCCCGAGGAGAAGCGCTCCAGATGCATGTTTTTGTAACTATGTATATATATATATATATATATATATATATATATATATATATATATATATATATATATATATATATAAGTCTACTTCAGAATGTCGACCATTCAGAATGCCAACTTTCATATAGTCGACACTTTACGATCGACATTCGAAAGACCAACATCCTGAAATAGCACCAGTTACCTACCTGTAAACACAGTACAACTGTGTTATGCAGGGGAGCAAGCCCCCCTACACCCCCATGCTACTTAAATATTGTCACTCTGAGATTGCACTACAATGCAGGAAAGGGGAATCTCCCAGTTCCGCACTGTAACGGGATCTCCGTTATCATTTGTCGGCTTTTTAAGCGTTTGCTCATATGGTGTCGGCCATATGAGTTTCGAACATTTGAAAGTTCGAACAAATGAAGGGCTCATATATATACATATACACACACACACACACACACACACACACACACACACACACACACACACACACACACACACACACACACACACATTCAGGGGTGTCACAAGCAAGGTTAAAAGTGAAGAACAATGTTAATTAGTTATTCCTCTTCTGTATTTCTGTATTTTTGGTCATTTTGTGACCTGGCATTGAAAATGCAACTTTATAGTGGAAATAAATAAGTTGAGGGTATGGATGACATGGTCAGTCATACTGCAGAGTAATACTGCAGAGTACAGAGGGGCTTGGTCCTTTGCAAAAATGTGTGGTTACCTCCACTGGAAACCAGTGAACTATGAACTTTAGAAATGTAATGCTGAAATTTATTTTATGAAATTTCACAAAGATTTACCCATTATAAAAGTACATTTAATATACAAAATGACTTAGTAATATCACTGTAATAGTTGTGATTTTTGAATTTAAGCCAATCACATAGTTACGCTTATGAAATTTCAGTATCGTCGATGCAAAAACAGAAAAAACACGTGGCATTTGCTATGAGTGAAAAGTTTACCCATTGTACTATTTCTATGAAAAGTTTTCTACAGTGTTATTAGGAATTGTGAGGCTATCTCCTTCTTACTTCAGAGCTAGCCATTTATGGTCCATCTGGTCAAACTTACTACAGTCTTGGTCACAGATTATCCTGCTGAGTGAACTTACTCTAGTACCAGTCACTAATGTTCCTGCTCATTGAAATTACCCTAGTTTCAGTCATTGATGGTCAGTCATCAAACGCACCCTAGTCCCATTCACTAAAGGCCCTAAACATCAGACTTACCTCAGCCCCAATGAGTGACAGTCCCACTCTTCATTAGTCTAAGCCTGACTTGCCAGTCATTGGCAGTCCCACAAACTGATTTTATCCCATCCCACTCATTAATGGTCCCAATCATAGAACTATCCCAGACCTAGTCTTTAATGATCCACTTATCAAACTTACCCCAGTCATTGATGGCCCACTCAGGGAACTTACTCCAGTTTAGTTTGTTGAAAGTCTTACTCATCAAACTTACCCCCAGTCCCAGTCAAAAGTGGTGCTACTAATTGGACATACTCCCAACCCCAGTCACTGATGTCTCTAATCATGAAACTTAACCAGCCCCAGTCAGTGATGGTCCCACTCCTCATCAGTCCTACTGTAGTGCCAATCACTGGCGATCCTGCAAATTGATTTTATCCCATCCCACTCATTAATGGTAAAATTATAGAACTTAACCCAGCTCCAGTCTATAATGGACCCACTCATCAAACTTACCCAAACTCAGTCACTGATGGCCCACTCATGGGACTTACCCCAGTCTATGTTATTAAAGCTTTTGCTCATCAAACTTACTTCCACTACTGGTCAGTGATGATCCTGTTGGTTGAATGTACCCCCAGTTCCTGTCATTGATCTTAATCATTAAACTTACCCCTGTCCTTTCATTGGTAATTTCAATCAATCAAACTTACACCTCATTTTCACATTTCTCTACCCAAGCTGAAGTTCACAGAGCAAGCTTTTCTTTCTGTACTGGCCAAGAAAATTTGAGAAACAATCCCTGAAGATGTTAGATTATTACAAGTGATAGTGGATCATTATTTTTTGTAAAAAGGTGAAGCACTTCCTGCAAAATCCATATAAAATGCAATTGCTTTAGAACCAGAGACATCACTTAATCTATTCCTCAACATACGTAGTTCAGCAGCACACATTTCGGTCTTACTTTTTGAAGTCTACTAATCCCCATTACTGCCCACCTTAACATATTAAACCTAATGCAGCAGTCACAAATCCCAACACTTTGCAGATACAGCACAATGTTTTCTTACACACACACACACACACACACACACACACACACACACACACACACATACACACACACACACACACACACACACACACACACACACACACACACACTTATGAGTCTATAAATATCCAGGTACATTTAAGTCTCATATTTATGCAAATGAATGACTGCTGCTGCTCACAAAGCTGGCACAAAGCCTGTTTCCAGGCTAATATTGATTAGCCTCCATATTGGGTCTGACAAGAAATGTTTTACACTAAAAAGTAGATAGTGTTATATGTTATCCAGTCCAATACCCCTAGTGTTCTTAGCCTTAGATATTGCATTGAGGACTTGCTCCTTCATGATTGCGGGGTGTAGATGCAGGTATTTGAACTGATAATATTGGAGAGGAGAAAAGGACAAAGTTAGAGCTGAATTAGATGTCCAGCAGATTGACTATGTCCTCTGGGTCTAAGTATGTGATATCATTTATCATTATCTCTGTGTAGCACTGAGCTTTGTTTCTGAGATTTCTAACATAGTTAAAAATTACCTGGGTGGCTGTTTTCATCTCTTATATATTTTTCAGAGTTCTTTGTTTGGATCAGCAATAGTGTTTTTGGCTTCTTGAGAGAAAAATTATTTTGCATGCAATGACTTTTGTTCTTTTATTATAGTCCTTGTTTATATTAGGGTTCCACCGCAGGGTGTTATTTTTGAATTTGGTTTTGTATTTATTTCTGAGATAGACAGTTGTATCTATGCAGCTATTGAAAAGTGTATAGAATCTGGCAGTAGAAGATTTTGTATAAGTAGTGGATGGGGTATGGACTAACTGATCTGGAGTGTTTATATTGATGAAGCCCAGAAATCTCCAGGTATACATGTTTGAGGAGCTATAAGTCTCCCATTTATGGAGAGATAATAAAATTATCCTAGCAGAATGCTGTTGGGTTAAATGCATAGGGACCCCATACTGCTTAGGCACAAGGTATAGGCCAAGGGAGATATAGAGGGGTTTGTGTAGCTATCTATGGTGCAATAAGGGATTTTGTTCATAGTAAATTAAGCATGGTGGAGCTCCAGATCATTATATTGTATAACGAGTCTGGAGGTAAGGTTTTTTTAAGAGTATAGAGGCAGCTCTAATGCAGTAGGCTTGTATGAGTGATATACATTGAAGTCTGAACTGATGGAGTGCTTTCACTGGTGTTGAAACAGGTCTCTGTAACAATGCAAATATCAGCTTTTTCCAAGGCAAGTAGTGCCTGCAGGATGTGAAGTTCTTTGTTTATGTTGTATTGAGCAGCAATACTTTACTGCTGTTGGGATTCTGTTTAGTTATGTTAGAAGCTTTAGATGAATTATATTGTCTAAAAAGGCACTATAGGCACAGACAAGATTTTGACCAATGTACAGAAGCCTTGTGGGAGGACACGCAGGCCATCCCTGGCAAAGCAGTCAGGACTATCTACCATTTGTTCCCAGGCTGACATACAGTGCACCCCTTTAAATGGCACCTGAAGCTAAGCCAATTGCGAAGTCATTTATCTTTTATCTCATATTGTGGCATCATTCTTGGTGATGGTGGAATACTGTTCAAGGATAGGTTCATATCTGCCTCAGATACATATTCCAAGAGCTCCATCATGTTTCTTTTTATATAGTCCCAGGAGGTACATCTCAAGTCATTTACAGCAACATATATAATGACTGTACCCTATGTGTACTTAAGGGCTTTAATGCATGTGTGATGTTGCGAATCCTGGCACCTGATAGGCAACTGACCGTGACCCTCTCCTTGCACAGCCTGGTGAGTGGTGCATCAGTGTGTTTCATTATGGAGGCATCTATGACTTGGATGAGCTTTTGAAATGAATCAATATGACTCACGGATATCTGTTTCATGGTGGGTGCTGTCTGAGCTATGTTTGTTTATCTATGTAGATTGCTGGGGGCACTTGTTTCTTAAGATATGTTCAGGAGGCCTTTATGGTTTAGGTGAGTTACTTTTGTGAGTCTCAGCTATATAGGTCTATGTTTTTGGTGTGAGCTATGTATGACTGGTGTAGTGTGGAGTTGTGTGGCACTGACACTTTGTTTTTTTGCAGGCTTCATGTGAGAGCTTTTCATCAAATATCATTATAAAACTTCAGGTCTGACACACTGTGTCAGTTGAAGTAGTAATATGTTATCAGTAAACACGAGGCAGTTGCTACATTGCCTTCAGAATGTACATTCCAGCCATGATAGCTACCAAAACAAATGGGAAGTGCAAATCCATCATTTCAGATATTGGCTAATTTATGCAAAAAATGGGGTTTAGTGCCTAGGAGGTTAATCTAAGTCTTCGCACAAGGAGAAACTTGCCTCTTAGTGTAAGACAAGACCATCTTTGTGCAACTACTGAGAGAGAGAGAGAGAGTACTATAAAGTATTAGTTTGAAATGTACTAATAAATGTGGATAAAGAAAATTTGGTTTGAGTACCACACCATGTAGGTAGCAAAATAATTTGTCTGGACCATCTATTAGATCACATTTGCTAAGCAACGGTATACTGCTGCTTAATTGTGTGATTATACACAACTATAAATGGAAGAAAGATTTACCTAAGGAGTCTAAGAGAGAATTCAAAAATGGAAACATCTGCAAATGTCAAATTCAGCTTTGCACAGTACAGCCACAGCACAGAGCGCAGTCAATCATTGCTTAAGCTGAGTGGAAGAAGTGAAAGAATCAATGAAAACATAAACACAGCTGTAGTCGGTACTGTCTACCTCTCAAACAGGAGCCAATTATTCCCTGCCACCGAATAATCCACCACTGCCCTATGCAACCAGAAATGTGTCTTTATATAAGAAAAGTTGTAAAAGTAGGAGAAATAGTGGAAAGTCACAGAAAAAAAAGCACTATTATTAACTAGATAAAACTGTTATATAATCTATTTGCAAAGGAAGACACCAAGTGCAACAAAATGGTGGGTCTGTTAGTTACATAAACAACCAGAAAACAAAAGAAACATACAATATTGTTCATTTTAACTAAGCTGAAGTTTAATGCAAAAAAGTGATAAAGGCACAAAACCACAGAGAAAAAACACTTAGATAAACTAGAGTTCTTTGACCTTAACCCAGAACCTGACACTGATCGCCCCACTATAATTAAACTTACCTCACTCCCATCACAGCTGGTCACACTCAACAAACTAACATCAGTGCCAGTCACTGAGGGTTCTACTCACTGACCTTATGTCAGCTCCAGCCATTGATAGCACCACTTCTCAATAATCATACCCCAGCCCCAGGCACGGATGGCCCCTTTCAATGAACTTACCTCAGCCCCAGTCATTAATAGTACCACTCCTCAATGATCATACCCAAGCCCCAGTCATTGATGATACCACTCCTCAATGATCATACCCCAGCCCCACCCATTGATGGCCTCTTTCATTGATCTTACCCCAGTCCTAGTCATTGATGGTGTCACTCCCTGAACTTCCACCTGGTCTCAGTTATTGATAATCTCATTTACTGAATTTACCACATTCCCAATAATGGATGGCCACACACATCAAATTATCCCAGACCAGTCAGAGAAGGTCCCAGACATCGAATGTACATTAGTTCTAGTCATTGATAGTCTCACTCATTCAACTTAACAATGGTATGAGTCATAGATGGCCCCTGTCATCGAGTTTACCCTGTGGTCCAAGGCATCAATGGTGCCACTCATGAAACATACTCCATGTCTGGCACTGATGCCTCCACTCATTGAAGTTGTCCCAGTGCAAGTTACTGACAGTTCAACTCATGGAACTTACTCCAGTCCTATCACTGATGATCCCATATCTCACTCATTGAAGTTAGTTGAGTCCCATCACTGATGGTCACACATCTCACTCGTTGAACTGGCCCCAGTCCCAGTCATTGAAAATCTCAATCACTAAACTTATTCCATTTCTCAGTCATTTATCGTCTCAGTCATCAAACTTACCCCAGTCACCTTCACTGATGTTCTCTCTCACTGAATCCCTCTAACATGGCAAAATTACTGTTGAATAAGTATACTCATCAATCATAATAAGATATAGCCATACTCCATGTGAATAAGTATACTCCTAAATCATAATAAGATACAGCCATACTGCATGTGAATAAGTATACTCCTCAATCATAATAGCATACAGCCATACTCCATGTGAATAAGTATACTCCTCACTCACATTAAGATACAGCCATACTTCATGTGAATAAGTATACTCCTCAATCATAATAAGAAACAGCCGTATTCTATGTGAATAAGTATACTTCTCAGTCATATTAAGATAGAGCCATATTCCATGATATAAGTATACTCCTCAATCATATTAAGATACAGCCATACTCCATGTAAATAAGTATACTCCTCAATCATAATAAGATATAGCCAAACCCCATTTGAATAAGTATACTCATAAATCATAATAAGATACAGCCACACTCCATGTGAATAAGTATACTCCTCAATCATATTAAGATAGAGCCATATTCCATGATATAAGTCTACTCCTCACTCACACTAAGATACAGCCATACTCCATGTGAATGAGTATACTCCTCAATCATATTAAGATACAGCCATACTCCATGTGAATAAGTATACTCCTCAATCATAATAAGATACAGCCATACTCTATGTGAATAAGTATACTCCTCAATCATAATAAGATACAGCCTTACTCCATGTGAATAAGTATACTCCTCAGTCATAAGATACAGCCATACTCCATGTGAATAAGTATACTCCTCAATCATAATAAGATATAGCCATACTCCATTTGAATAACTATACTCATAAATCATAATAAGATACCGCCATAGTCCATGTGAATAAGTATACTCCTCAATCATAATAAGATACAGCCATACTCCATGTGAATAAGTATACTCCTCATTCATAAGATACAGCCATACTCCATATGAATAAGTATACTCCTCAATCATATTAAGATACAGCCATACCCCATGTGAATATGTATACTCCTCACTCACATTAAGATACAGCCATACTTCATGTGAATAAGTATACTCCTCAATCATAATAAGAAACACCTATACTCCATGTGAATAAGTATACTCCTCAGTCATATTAAGATGGAGCCATATTCCATGATATAAGTATACTCCTCACTCAAATTAAGATACAGCCATACTCCATTTGAATAAGTATACTCCTTAATCATATTAAGACACAGCCATACTCCATGTGAATAAGTATACTCCTCAATCATAACAAGATACAGCCATACGTCATGTGAATAAGTATACTCCTCAGTCATAAGATACAGCCATACTCCATGTGAATAAGTATACTCCTCAATAATAATAAGATATAGCCATACTCCATTTGAATAAGTATACTCATAAATCATAATACGATACCGCCATACTCCATGTGAATAAGTATACTCCTCAATCATAATAAGATACAGCCATACTCCATGTGAATAAGTATACTTCTCAATCATAATAAGATACAGCCATACTCCATGTGAATAAGTATACTCCTCAATCATAATAAGATACAGCCATACTCCATGTGAATAAGTATACTCCTCAGTCATAAGATAAGCCATACTCCATGTGAATAAGTATACTCCTCAATCATATTAAGATATAGCCATACTCCATGTGAATAAGTATACTCCTCACTCACATTAAGATACAGCCATACTTCATTTGAATAAGTATACTCCTCAATCATAATAAGAAACAGCCATACTCCATGTGAATAAGTATACTCCTCAGTCATATTAAGATAGAGCCATATTCCATGATATAAGTATACTCCTCACTGATATTAAGATACAGCCATACTCCATGTGAATAAGTATACTCCTCAATCATATTAAGATACAGCCATACTCCATGTGAATAAGTATACTCCTCACTCACGTTAAGGTATAGCCATAATCCATTTGAATAAGTATACTCCTCAACCATATTAAGATACAGCCATGATTCATGTGAATAAACATACTCCTCAATCATAATAAGATACAGCTATACTCCATGTGAATAAGTATACTCCTCACTCACATTAAGGTATAGCCATAATCCATTTGAATAAGTATACTCCTCAATAATATTAAGATACAGCCATTCTCCATGTGAAAAAGTATACTCCTCAATCATATTAAGATACAGCCATACTCCATGTGAATAAGTATACTCCTCAGTAATATTCAGATGCAGCCATACTCCATGTGAATAAGTATACTCCTCACTCACATTAAGATACAGCCATACTCCATGTGAATAAGTATATTCCTCACTCACATTAAGATACAGCCATACTCCATGTGAATAAGTATACTCCTCAATCATATTAAGATACAGCCATACTCCATGTGAATAAGTATACTCCTCAGTAATATTCAGATGCAGCCCTACTACATGTGAATAAGTATACTCCTCACTCACATTAAGATACAGCCATACTCCATGTGAATAAGTATACTCCTCACTCACATTAAGATACAGCCATACTCCATGTGAATAAGTATACTCCTCAATCATATTAAGATAGAGGCATACTCCATGTGAATTAGTATACTCCTCAATAATATTAAGATACAGCCATACTCCATGTGAATAAGTATACTCCTCTAGTCATAAAATGCAGCCATACTCTATGTGAATAAGTAATAAGTATACTCATCAGTCATACAAGATGCAGTCCTACTCCATGTGAATAAGTAATATTGATACTCCTCAGTCATATTAAGATACATCCATACTTTATGATTCAGCCACATTGATATGTAACAGGTGTACACACAGGTTCCCTGCATAATGAGAAGGGAAAGTTACCAATAGCCTAGATAAAAACATAACGTATCTTAGCAAACCAATTGTGCTCCTAGTGAAAAAGAGATGCAAACTGCATCCAGCTTCATACACAATTCTGTGGTAGTGAAAATTGACAGTGGGGAAAGGAAGCCTTACAATCATAGCCAGCCTTAGTCATAGACCAACTAGGCAACAGCCTAGGGCGCCACTCTAGTAGGGGCACTTTTCCAGTATTTATTTGGTGTAAGTAGATCTGGATGGGGGCACCAGGTGATGTGGGGGGGTGCCGTGGAGACCTTTTGCCTAGGGCATCAGTTGACACAAGGCTGGTCCTGCTTATAAGACATCTAAAGGGTGTGTGCAGTTGCATGCATTATGGTTCTTGTAATACCAAGCCATTAGATACAGAGGTAATGATCACAGGGCAAGCTGATGAGGTCTGCACTTTGTTATTGTAACCTAGGCAATTCTGGTTGTGAATTAGGCTGGCTAGTCTAGAGGCTAAAAGCACAGGTTGCAGGTAGAGTGGAATCTCCTTTTCAGCAGATTCAGACAGTGACAGTAAGCGTGTACTCAAAGGCAATGCAAGCACTTCCTCTGTATAGGGTATTATGTCATGGAATCCAGGAAGTGTGAAAGAAGGTGAAGTCCAACATAAAGGAGACTGTGACTGTACTGACTCTGAGCCATAATGCCTATTGAACTGAACTGGCACATTTTTAATTTGGACCCTTTCCAGGGAGGGGAAATGGATACTTTTAGAACCACAAAGAGAAACATCACAGTCCTTAAGAAGTATTCACTTTCAGTCACCGCTGATACATTCTTCACCAGTTCTGTTGTCTGCAGGCAGATAACCAGCATGCATCTGGATGAAAAAAAAAGAATGCACCAGAATTGCTCTATGCTTTGATGACTACAAAATGTGAGTATGCATACCACACCCAATGTGAGTATGCATACCACACCTAATGTGAGTATGCATACCACACCCAATGTGAGTATGCATACCACGCATAATGTGAGTATGCATACCACACCCAATGTGAGTATGCATACCACACCCAATGTGAGTATGCATACCGCACCCAATGTGAGTATGCTTACAGCACCCAATGTGAGTATGCTTACCACACCCAATGTGAGTATGCATACCACACCCAATGTGAGTATGCATACCACACCCAATGTGAGTATGCATACCACACCCAATGTGAGTATGCATACCACACCCTGCTTTTTTGTTTGACCAAACTTTCTTAGAAGCAAGAGTATGAGCTGGCCCCATAGTATATTGTCTCAGAATCTGAAAGGGACACAGTGAAGGTTGTCAAGTGGAACTTTACAACATATTATGCAAAGGTACATTGTTTTCACCTATTTTAATCCATCTGGAGAAAGCTGCAGCACAGGGTATTGGTGTGATCATATCATATGTTCTCCAAATTCCTAAGAAATATGAAGCATTCCTTCCCACTATCAAAAATATCAGTACTTACAAGCAGCCTAAGCAAAGAGCCATGGTGGGGCAGCAGTTAGTGTTGTCATCTCACAGCAAGATGTTCTCCGGTTCGATTCTTAGCTGGAGCGCCTTCTGTGCAGAGTCTGCATGTCCTCCCTGTGGTCGAGTGAACTGAAAGATATGCAGGTAGGTGCGAGTGTGTGTGGGTGTGCCTTCCTTGAAGGTTGGGAACTTGACACCGTAAAAATTCACTGCCAATCATTAGCAGACCAGAGTTCTACTGTGGTGACCCCTAACTGGGAAAAGCAGAGATACTTTTTTTTACAAGCAGCTTAAGCACACATGCCAGATACTGCTACACTTGTTGTTCTGAGCAGCATCATGTGTCAGAAAGGTACACAAATATGAAGAGATGAAGTGCAAGAAATACTGGATTCCATCTTTCTACAGCCTATTGGTTTTGTCAGTCACTAGTCAACAGATGGGTGAGCTACCCAGAATGATTCTTAACACAGAAGACTGGCATGTGCAAGTTTGCACATTAACAGATAACATATCTACCAGTGGAATCTGTTGTATATATTAATAAACATCTGACTAACAGATAACAGATCTACCAGTGGAATCGGTTGTATATATTAATAAACATTTGACTAACAGATAACAGATCTACCAGTGGAATCTGTTATATATATTAATAAACATTTGACTAACAGATAAAAGCTCTACCGGTGGGATCTGTTGTATATTTAACACAACTTGAGCAGGACAGAATGAATGTGCACTGCAAAACTATGTTATTTTTTTTTTTTGTAATTCTTTTTTGGTCCCCTTGAACCACATCCTAACAACCCATCCCCAGTGTCCCATGTCCACTCTTGGTCTAGTAGCTATCCTCCTACCCCTTGGACTTATTCTTATTGCTGGGGCCAGTCATGGATGCTAAGCATGTCCTGGGGACTTGGCTATGTGTTCTTCTGGCTAGGTGGTTCTTTTGTTATATGCCTTACCTACTTTCTCTCCCTGACTCCCCAACCTGGTCAACCACATCTGACCACCCCTCTCTGTACCACACTACCCCTTAGGGATTATCATCAACAAGTGCCCTCCCACCTCAGATGGGCAAGCCTATCCCTCCCTGATGCTCCATCAATCACTTGAGCCACTATTCAAACCTGGGTCACCTGGACTATAATCAGGGCTTTATCCATCTATGCCACTGTTGAGGCCTGCACTTTGAAACTATATTGATGGATCCACCACAGTTACCAGCATGCAAGCTATGAATGCAGTGGGATGTTGTAATACACAGCTTAGAACTACATACCTTCCACAGCACAGAACACTGCCCAGTGAAAATATATAAATAATCAAGTCTTATGTGCAAATATAAAGGTATATACTGCACTAAGCATCACATATCTGCAATGGCTTAATAAAGCTTTAAACACACACACACACACACACACACACACACACACACACACACACACACACACACACACACACTCACATACATACACATACACCATGCAACATGTTTCCCCTCATTACTGTAAAGGAAAACCATTGCATCATATTCCATTCCTTTGTCATCTACCATTTCATCACACCACTGTCTAATTAGTTCTGGTCTCACATCTTGTGTTGTTCCAGTTTAGTTGCATTGCATTAAACTCAACACTTTTAAGGATTTATAAACATCTGCTTGTACCACAAAAAATATCAAAGGTGGCATGCCCACGTGACAGGTACTGAAAATGCTGTGGATTTCATGCAGCCTCACATCAATGAATATAGCAGGTATCCACTTGTTGACTGGGTCATTTAGGTGGCTGTTTCATTCAGTCACTCAATGAGTCAAACATCAGTGACTAGGACTGTAGTAAAAGGAATCAGATATGCTTTTGGTAGCAAAATAAAGATGAATAATAACTTTATATCTTAATTCTCCAACATTCTCTTTCCACTGGGTATGTTGTCTTCTTAGATGAAACCACCAGCTAGATTATTTAGTAAGATGAAACTGAATATAAACTGACAGTTATCAAGTTCAGCATTAGAGTATTTATTTCTGATGACAAACACATACATTAATCTGTGGCTCAGTACCACAAACATGTACAGAACAAGGGAGACAATGTCCACTTCGAATGGCATGACCATTCAAAGTCTGTGCAAGTCTGAATTCATATGGTCTAACATTTGAGACATTTGGGTTGACTGTGCAGTTTCTGAATTGTCACCAAAAAGTAAATCAGTACCTTATAAAAAAGGTGTTTCAGCTACATTTTTTATACCACAATACTAGAAAACACTCATACATTTTATAATATTTTTCATTCCCAAGCTTTCTAGAGAAATGCCTAACTACTGATTGTCATAGTACTCAACTATCCAGATTTTCAGAGAATGTCCAGATTTCTGCCTCATATTTTATCTTCCTCATAAAATGTGTGTTTTTCTGGAAAAATAATTAAGAATTGAAGTCATTAAATAATGACAGACATTTGAGGTTCAGACTTCAGATCCTTCGGAAAATACATACAAATTAAAAACATATTATTCTAGCAACTTTCTAAGTTTATAAGAGAAAAATTTAATAATTGTTCCTATTCTTAGGCCTTTGTCCACCCATTATGTTTACCCTTAGCCAGATTTATTGTGCTAAGATGTTGAGAGGTATGTTGATTGTTTTACAAGATTTTTATTATATTTCTCCAATTCTGTATGCCAAATCCAGCCTTCTGCTGCCAAACATTTATTTGAACAGTTTGTAGTACCTAATACTTTAGTATAATATAGAAATAAATAAAATATTTAAAGAAGTGGTAGGGTGCCAAGGTAACTGCATCAGATCCATGATGATGTAGCTAGGCATACAGAGTCACTTACATAATACATTTCTGTTGCTTGATAGTAAGTAAGAGTCTCTACTTTAAAAAAGCATCAAAAAAGATAGCACAGCCCAGGCCAATTTAATGAGGAGCATGCAACAAATCATCAAAAAGCAGAAGAGAACCACTCAGAAAAGTCTAGTTAGCATGGCTCAAAGTTAGAATACTCTGCTGCCTAATAAAGTGGTAAACAAATGTAATTTCAGATGTAGACACCTCCAATTATTACAAAACAGTGACATCAGTAAGTGTGCACTTGTAGCTAAGTACTGCGGGTGGTAACAGAGTAAGTGAGCTGCTTGTCAGCACTGTAGAAGCTATTCATTACATCTTAACAATAACAGGCTTTCATCAAGGAGTGCTACTTGTGTACATCGTGTGAAAAGGAAAATACATACAGACTGGGTTGCTGTACTGCAGGTCATTTGGAAAGGCACACTCATCACAATGGAAAGATGAATAGCTATTATACAATGACCCCCCCCATTAGTATTCTAAAATGTGCATGCTGATTGGCCAGTGTGCCCGTTGTAAATCCCATGCTATACCAACGGAAAAACATCTGGTCGCCCAGACTTTTTTCCATTGGTATAAAGTGTCCAAAACCTTTTTTTTTTAATAAATAAAAAAAAAAAAGAAAGAAAAAAATGGAGCAATGGAGACTTTCTTTTCTCCACTGCTTCCGTTTCAAAGCATTGATGTACTGGGTATGTATAGGAACAAAAGTCCTATATGCATGCGCAGTACATCAACACAAGGAAGCAGTGTACCACCACCGGCAGAAGAACAGTAATGCGTCATTATACAAAGACATTATTTAAGAAAAGTAAGTATTTTTTCTTAAATAATGTCATTGTATAATAGCAATAACTGACTCAGTGGTTGTGGTATATTGAAATTGACCCACGGTTGGCTTTATTTAATCACACCAACCGTGGATAAATCTTCAGTATACCACACCACATCTTCAGTTACTGCTTAATTCAATGTCAGTGGCACAAGCAGTAGCACATTTGCCTTTGGAGCAGAAGGTTGTGGATTCCATTCTCACACCATGCAGATCAATTACCAACATTGCAGTGAAGCACAGAGGGGGTGCTGCACTCCTGAGTGTGTCACCCTTTGGATGAAACATTAAACTGATGTTCTGCTTCTGATGATCTGCTTGAGCTGGGAACAGCTCAGGTGAATGTAAAATGTAATCAAAAAGGGCACTTCACAGTTTCTTACTTTTCTATTTAATCTTCATACTTGTTTATATAATTACAAATTCAACAAATATATTCACCTGTTTTTAAAGTATTTACAAAGAGACAACACTCATTTTCTTATACTTTTTAACTATCCCATACATTGTTCCACATCCAGACTCTAATCTTTCATAGAATATCTGATAAAATCCATTTTTATTGAACAAGAGTTTACTTGACCTTGATAAACAATCCATATAATATCAATTATTTTTTATCTAGTCTTTCAACATAACCCTCACTTTCCCTCATAATAACCATACAATATCATATTCAAATTAATATTTTCAGCACTCATTATTCCTTCAAAAAGGCCCTCCTTACAAACCATTTTCTAAATTGTTTGCACTATTTTACTTTTAAATTAGGTATGACTAGCAATCTGTTCTTGTTTAAAAATATACAGCATCTTGCTGATTGTATTTTACCCAACATACTTCCTTTCACTTGAAGCTAGTTTATAGATAATCTCTATATAAAATCCGGACATGTTATAATATTTTTGTACCTCATTTTCCTATTCTTAATAGCTTTAACTATACCATTATCCACATTTCTACATAGGTCAAAATAATAAAAATGCAGCATTATTTTTTAATATCAATCTTCTATTCATTTCTAACTTATCCAAGTTAATTTTCCATTTAATTAATTTATTTTGATAATCTCTTATTTCAATATTTTTCTTGTCTATATCTGTTTTTCACAAATATTCATATTTTTAATTTATCCCCCTGACGTTCCACTTGTTGCTATTAAAAATCAATATAAATGCAAAGATGCTCCAAATACAACTGGATGCATTAAACCAATACCATCCTTTTTCTGGCATGCAAACCAAACCTCTGTTAATAGGGTTCAGTCTTGAAACCCCAAAATACTAAATATAATTCATACCACATCTATTTCATATTGCCCTAGTATCATATAAAGCTCTGCCAAGTAACCTGTTTTAACCATAATCACTAAATTAATTGAATACTGCATCCTTTTAAAAGACTTCTTAAATGGTTTTTGATCACATGCTATTACTTTTAAAGTTTATAATATCTGCACCCATTGCTTTTTTATTGTTGTTGTTATATCTGCACTACCAGGCCTTATTCCTAATAAAGAAATTTCATTCTCACTAAATTTTATATCTTCAATTTCCATTTTTCTACTTAGACCCTTATTTTTCTTCATTTGGAGTTAAACCAGCATTCCTTAAAACATATTTCAAATTCCCTAAACCTTGTCTCATCCATTTTGCATTTTTACAATCATAATAATGTCATCTGCATGTGTCATGAAAAATTGGTATATTAGCTTTTCCTAACATTTTATATTGATGTCCATACACTATTCTGTTCATTTGTTCTGTCAAGGCATTCATAAGCAATGAGAATAAAATGCAGCTTAGTCCCTATCTTATACACCTTTCTACCTTTAGACTCTTACTTAACCATCCATTCACTAATATTTTTACCTCTGTTGATTCATAAGAAGTTTTCATCAGTCTTAAACATTTTCCTTAACCCATAACCTTTTAATATACTGGATAGATGTTTGTGTTTTTCTATCTAAGGATTTACTAACATCTTCAAACATCAGCTTAACATTTACACCTTTGTATATAATATCATCTACAACTTCTTTAACTATAAATAACAAATCCCTCACTTTTTTATTTTACTCAATATGTTTACAGTAATATAACTTCCTTTAATATATGTTCAAACCTGTATTTCATTAGTTGCATAAACATTGTATAATCTGTATTAAGGTAATTGGTATCCTATTAATTTTTTCTTTATCTTTTTTCTTCCAAATAAATGTCATTTTTCCCTCACTTATATATTTTATAATACCTTCTTCTAACCATTCGTTCAGTACCTTAAGACCAAAAAATAAAAAAAAAAACGTTTGCCACTCTTCCATTTTTTATACACATCATACCCTTACCCATCTACACCTGAAATCAAATCTTCATCAACATTTTAAGTGCATTATTCAAATTGTCTATTATAGTTTTTTCTAATAATTCAAATGATTCAACATGTTTTTCACTTGCAGTTAATATTTTCAATTTTCTTTCTATTCTAATAGATTTAACAGCATAATCTATTACAGAACTAATATCTGCCTGCCTTGTAATTACTTTTCCATTTTCAGTTATGCATCCTTTCCACGAAACCTTTTTTAACAATATTTCATGGATATGGTGACACTTCTTCTTTCTTTCCCTTGAGCAAATATCTTGCTTAAACAATATTTTTTTACATTCATTTAATTTTCTTTGCATAATTCCCACTCTTTTTAAATAGTCTCCTTAATTGGTTGTGAGAACTTAATCTACTTTGTTTATCGTATAACTGTAGTTCTGACTAAAATGTCTTTATACTTTTATAAAAACGCATCCCCTATTCTCACCATTTATTAGAGGCAATAGTCTACTTTCTTGTGTTGGTAGACCTGGCCATAGAACTACTACTGCCCTTCTCTCCTTTCTCAAAATCATCAACTCCTCTCACAACTCTGGCAATATTGTATCTACCTTTCTTCTAGACCTATCCAAGGTCTTTGATACCATTTCCCATAACCTCCTCTTGTCCACGCTCTCTCATTACAATCTTTCTTCTTCTTCCATCTACTGGTTTACCAGCTATCTCTCAGATAGACAACAAGATGTCAAGTGGAATAACTGTACCTCTTCTTTCCTCCACACTCTGAAAGGTGCTCCACAAGGCACTATACTGGATGCCCTAGTATTTAACATCTTTAAAAAATGACTTCCATCAATGCATCCCAAATACTAAACTTGTCCAATATGCTGACGGTGCTACCATCATTTGCTCTGCCGAATCTCTCCCCAAACATTATTTTTATATTTCCTTAGAAGGCATTGTTAGGTCTCATTCCTTAAATGGTTTTCTTTTTTACCATGTCACTGTGTTTCTGCTATTTATAAAATGTGTATAATGTGTATTTCAATATTTGCTTTTCTATGTTAATTTTGTTTTCTGATATTTCTATAACATCTATTACTTGCAAATTTTGTTTCATTTTCTATTTGCTATTGTAAAACAATATTTAGAACTTTTCGCCTCAGGCCTCCATTGAAAATGGGCTCAACTTGACCCAATGGAATTTCCTGGTTAACAAACTACAAATAAATAAAATAAATAAATAAATAAAATTGTGGCACCTTTCTTCTCTCAAGAAGCTCTCCTCTAAACCTTTTTATTCCCTTACCTTCTTGTTTTTATTTCTAACCAAATAGCCAAATGATCTGAAAATCCACAAAATATAACTCCCTAACCTCTTTTAAATTTTCTGAAGTCAAAAAATAATCAATCGTTTTTTCTTTGTCATCTACTATACGTCCAGTGCATGTTATCCCACACTTTTACTGTTCCACAATGCAAAACTTCTTTTATAACCTTAACATCTTGCACTATCTTTGCATTCTTTTTTTAAATTCACATTGGAATGCTGCATTATAATCTTGCATTATAATAGTTTGTATTTAAGAAAGAACATTTTTATTTCTTCATATAAAAGGCTCCTTTACTTTAAACTGGTACAAACGTAGACTCATACTATTCTACATCATTTTTTCCTCTCCAATGTCTAGAATTGTCATTCTCTCCATTTTAGATATGCATACATCTTAAAATGTTAATTATGTTTTTACATAGCAAACCTATTCATTCACACTTTACATGTCCCAAAGTCCAAATAACACTTTCCTGTGTCTTTTCTACTTGACTGAATGTTCTTATTGGTGTATCACATAACAAAATGATATCTGCATCGAATTTGCTACACAAATCTGGTATTGTACATCCCCTAACTTCATTAATAATACTCATTTACATTCAAATAAATAATTTTAGAATTATCCTTTGCCTTTTTTAACAATATTTGGTGTGTTCTTAAATCTTCTCTTTCAAATTCTAACTATTCCTCCTATTGAAAACTTAATTCGTATTATTCTGTTATGTCTTAAATCGTCTCCAGAAATATTTTCATCATTCAATAAATCAGATTTCTTCTTCAATTTCTACATTTTGTGTCCCTATCTGTATCTCCCCTTCTTACACATAAATATCTTCTGCATTAACCTTATTTTCAACATTATTTTCTTTCCCACTCACCAAATGCATTACTTTCCCAGCAAACATATTTTCCAAAATTATTATTCCTCTCAACATTTTCTTCTCAAGCCATCCAAAATTCCTCTCACTCTTACACCTTGTACATGCAGATTTACAATTCTTAGCCAAAAGACCCCTTTCCAAACACAGGTCACAAGCTATTTTGGCACATAATAAGATGAGAAGAATCCCCACAGAAAAAAAATGGTTTTGAGTTGACTAGAATATCTTGAATTGGCCATAAAACTATTCCCAAAAATAACATTCAGTAGATGTCTTATGTTATCATTTTCAGATTTTAAAGTTATTTCTTATTTTCATACACCATCACATCCTTTTATCTTTCACCTATGTAAAATTATTCACATTTTCAAATATTTTTAAACACATTTTCAAATCTGTTTCCTCCACATCATCAATCCTAAATTCGACAAAATGTTTTTGGTAAAACAATTTTTTGCATAGAAATAACATAATTGTTGCATGGAAAGATATTTTCTTTAATTCACATAATTACAAAAACTTTAATGTTAGACCCCCATTTTCAAAAGTTTTATCACAAAAAGTGTCTCACCCAAATGAATGAATGAATGAGCTAATATCTGCTTTTTTAAATCCCAGTAGTACAAATTGTCCCACACATGCTATCTGTGATCACATAATTTTTAGGTCTTACTCTTACCACCTGCCTTTCTTCTAATTTTTACTTGCCACTGTCATTTCTTTCTTATTTTCTGTTGCTTTTTAGTCACATCAGAATATAGTTGATGTCAATAACTCATACATACAAACTGATTATCTTTCTTTTTGCCAATATCCGTCTTCATTTCTGACCATGAAACTACCAACTCCTCATCCAGAACTTCCTGGTTAATCATAGCCACTAAAAAATCATCCTGCAGACCTCTGGACAATGCTTCATTATTTTCTAGTTCTTTCTGTTCTCCTTCTTCTTAGCTCAGCTTAGCTTGATGCCAAGCATTTGTACTATCCACATTATTTAATCGACCAGCTTCAGAAACAACATCTTTATCTACCTTCTCCTCCAAAATAACATCCACAACATAACTGAATGCGTTAAACTCCTTTTCATCCTCTTGTTTCTCAGTTGCACAGCTCCTCTCAACCACCACTACACCAGAAATGGGAACAGACATACACACAAAAAGTACAGAAAGCTCCCCTATGCCTTGGCCAAATTTCTTCTGGTAGTATAAATACAATCTTGGTTCAACCCTGAAAGGAAGCTACTAGCCTAGTGGGACTAACCCAGTAAAAAAAAAATAAAAAAATAAAAATAAAAATAAAACATAAATTTAATACATTCTGACTGCTGGGTAGTGTACTACACCCTATGTTCCCTGCTGTTGTTGAAGTCATGGTCACAGAGATGGAGATCTTAGAAGAATCTTAAGAACTAGTACAGCACTGTAAGTGCTGCAATGTGTGTATGTATAGGGCATAGTTAACTACACTCCAGCATGTTCTTTTACCCAAGCTAAAATATGATAGATTTTCATAAAGGTGTTCTAACTCCACAGCTTGAATATACCCTACATATTTTCTTCTTTAGGGTGGATTAATAACATAAAATGATGACAAACTACTGTCAAAATGATATGTGAGTTTATCAGTATGTGCAAAGTGCTATTGATTCACTATGTCTTACTTAAACAACTGATAATTTTCTCCTTTTTAACTACCTTTATTCATAAATTATTCTTCTTTGGTGCCTTCTTCCCTCACTTAATGCACAAACTTAATATCTGCACCTACATATCAAATGATAAGTCATTCCCATAGGAAAGACTTTTTTGTTAGTTCAAAATGGAAAATGTGCTTTCACCCTAGAACCCAGGAACTTAGAGTATTGTTTCACCTTCTCTCACAGTTACCACTAACTTCAAAGATTCCAAATCCAGTCACTAAAATCCTGCTGAGATAAAGTAGAAATTAAATGTTGCTCAAGATCAATATCAGTAGGCAGACTGTGATTAACTACTGTTTATAAATCATACCATTCATAAGTTATAATGGCCTTAGTTGTTGTAAATGCTGTAAATATATTGTTGTCTTTCCTAGCGTCTATATTAGAACTTCGAAGATGTAAAACTTTGAATGTTATAATATCGAACCCACTACATCAAAGGTTGAATATAGTGAAGCCCCAGAACATCGAAATCTTACTTAGGGCAAGATTTCAGTGGGCCGTTCCATGGCTTCACTATTTCCTCCACTGTAGTGTGATAGTTACAGACCTTAGGGTTAGGGTGCGGGTTAAGGTAAGTGGATAGTTAGTAATGTATGTATGGTATACTGTAGGGTTGGGTTTTGTTACCTGTATGTGTGTGTATTAATTTATTCGTTTGTGTATAGTTTCGGAGGGTATGTGTGTGATAGTTACGGTCCTTAGGGTTAGGGTGCAGGTTAAGGTAAGTGGATAGTTAGTAATGTATGCATGGTTTAGTGTAGGGTTGGGTTTTGTTAAATGCATGTGTGTGGTTTATTTATTTTGGTGTGCTTGTGTTGTGTGTATGTTTCTCGGAACAGCAAATTTTTTCCCTGGGAAAAAATTGCTATTCTGAGCGTTCGATGTTATCATAATTCAAAATTCCAAGTTCAAACTTATGGTGTTCGATATTTTGGAATTTCGAATATATGATATGGACCCTCTTTCCTATACTTGTATATGCTTGCATGTGTATGCATCTGGTTTCTGCCCAGCTCATAACTGAAAAATGTCACTAGACTAAACTGTGCATGCAAGTGGTTTCACTTCATAATCTCAAAATGCTGAAATCTCAAATTTCAGCATTCCGAGACTGTGAAGCTGAAAATGCAGAATGCCAAAAGTGCATAAGAGCAAATTTGGATATCTCACATCCGCGCTTATGCATTTCCGGTATGTTGCATGAAGTGTTTGGCTGGTATGGTGTCTGAAATTGAAGGTGAGTGAGTGAGTGAGTGTTTGTGTGTGTTTTTGTACATTGTATGGGTGGATAAGCGTAGGGAGGTGTAAGTATGAGTCTTGGATTTGTTGGTGTTTGTGAATGTGTGATGTGTATTTGTGTGCAAGCGAGTGTAGGATGCTGTGGTGTGAGTTTTTTTTTTTCGTTATGTGCAATCTCAGAGTTGGTATGTATAAGTAGGGGTGTGTGGGGGGGCACAGCCCCTCACATTGGGGTTGCAGGGGGGCTTTCCTCCCTGCTTATATGTAGTGTAGTGTTGTCTGGTTTGTGTGCTGTGGGTGGAATGGTGTGTGTGTTATGTGGTGTGTGGTGTATGTATATTCGTGATTGTGTGATTCGTTATTGTGGATTTCGGGATTGTGAATGGTTCGGCTTCATATTTTCAAAATGCTGAAATTCGAGATTTCAGCATTTCAAGATTATGAAGTGAAACTGTGCATGTGCATGTGTATGTGTCTGTCTGTCTGCCTGTGCATGCATTTTGTACAAATGATGATATCCTGTATTATGAAGAAACCCTGTCTGCTGTCTCCACACCTGTTTTAACATATAAGATGGTTGCCTTTACTATATCACGTTACTCTATAGCAACATGGATTAATAAAACTTGCTATATGTTCACAGCACATATAAATGGCAGATACTATGCTGTGCATCACCTCTGCAACAGACAATGACAGCACTTATATGTATCATCTGTTCTCTTTGTACATTGTTGTTCTTGTGTACCTGAACTATGCTAAATCATATTATGTACTGTCCTGTGCAATCATGTCAGTCAGTCTGTGCTACCTATATGTGTCTATATGTATATTTAAATTCACTAGAAAAATGTCATCTTTGTCTCATGTGCTGTTTAAATGCCAGGCATTGTCCATTCACATTAGACGTAAGCACTGTGCATTTCTTCAAAGTGCCTTATGCAAATATGTGGACGGACAGAATCTAACTCTGAAAAGAGAGTAGGCATCTCCACCACAGAAAATGTTAGTTGTATGGCTATAACAAACAAAAAAATCCCACTCGATTTATTTATTTATTTGTTTGTTTGTTTTCTGAGGTAAAACACTGATCTCTGTGCACCTTTTTCACACTCAGCCTGGGAGCGGTGTCTGGTAAGTGACTTGGGCAATGGAGGCTGAGGGAGTCAAACCTTACACCACTGGATGACAGGAAGCACATGCAGCAACATAATAGTGCATAACTAACTATAACAAACAAATTGTGACCCCATAAGGGGAACAAAAAGTCTAGTCTTTTCCTCTTATGGTATCTGTATTAATTCAACATTACTTATGCATTGTTACATTGCTAACTTTGTTTTGTATTAACTGACAGAATTTGCACAGCACACGAGTTTGAAGCTGATATAATTAGATCACCTAAAACATTTTTCTTGCATTGCCTAGTTCTGTGACTTAGGTGGCTGTAGCTCTTATTGTCACTGGATATATATCACCACTGTCAGTCACATTTATTGCAAATTCCCAGTGTTCGTTCTATGATACTGAACATTAGTTATATGTTCCACTACTAGTCAGACCTCAGAACTGCAAATTGTTGGTATTATAGTAATACATTTTTAGTGCCACATGTTTCAGACTAGAAATCTGAAGCAGACTTATGACATGCCTTTCAACATAACATCAGCTTCCATTAGTAGCAATATAGTATAGCTTGATGCATTTGTCATAAGCATAGTTCAGCTGACATCTGCATTATTTATTTTTCTTATGATAAACACGTGGTAGTTATATATTTTTTATCACAAAGTACTATGAGTTTCCACTGTACAAAATTTGCTTATGGATACCTGCCATAATATGGCTTTGCCATGATGTAGTGTTATTCAAGTACATAAAAAAAATTAAAAAACAATATCAAAGGTTTTCACTTACAGATCCTGAAATAGTCTCTATATGTTAGATGCCAGACTCATATGGTTTTATAATTCTGTCCTAATGACCCATAGTATAATGTTAATAAAAGTGTTAAATCATCTTTAAGATTTTTTCAGATTTACTTGCCAGATGACCAAAAATTCCCATTTTCAGATGCATAGATTTACTTTTTTTACATGTAAACAAAGCAGAGTTTATTCTAATGAACAACAACAAAAAAAATAATAATTTCCAATAGAAGCAGTAGTCTTGGAAAACTATCATGGAATACAGGCTCAGACAGTTTTAATATAACAGAGATCAATGATATTAATAATAAATACTATTTTTCTCAGTAGTCTGAGTTGTCCAGGGTTTCAAATTTGCTGTTTATCTGTTGGATATATTATTATAAAACTGAATAAAGAAGATTTAGAATAAAGAAAAGTGTAGTATAAAATGTGTTGTTTAACTCGACTGTGTGACTATACCAGTAAATTCTGGAAAGTAAGACTGTTTTGATATTAAATCCACGTAAACTAGCCTGCTGTACTGATACTGGATGTCGGTCTCTGGCTACTAAGGCTCAGTAATGAATCCTGGCATCTCACGTTCAGATGGGGAAGAATCAATTATTGAGGGGGGGTAAAGTATGTTATGTGCTCCTTCACTGGTGGACAATAAGCCATTAATGAGATCTTCAGTATCTGGGGTGCTGCATCTGAGTGAGTTAGGGTGCTACTATCTAAATGAGCTGTCAAAAAATAGGCTGCTAGATATAAACTTGTGGTTTAAGAGTATAAAAAAAATGTGGAGAATCAGTTATCCTCAATTCCATGCTTGGGATAGGTGATAGGCAATACTTCTGCCCATTTTAATTACAATCATATGATGCTTGAAAATGCAATGTCCACTTTTACATGCTAAATATGTTTAAAACTTCTTACTCCCATATGTACTGACTGATCGCCCTGGGTGGATGGGTTCTGGCAAATCCCTCTGTTTGTTCACATGATAAAAGTGAATTATTCGACCCCATGAGCACTTACTAGCATTACATAGAATTAATCTACTTTTTAACAACAATGTGTTCCTAGTAATGTTATTACCCTACATGTACTGTCATAATAACAAAGTATTTACAAATAAGAGATTGAACTCTAAAGGTAGGGGATGTTGATCCACCTCTTCTAATTCACCATCCAAGGCAGGATGTTACAGTCAGTACTTAGACCCTTTGGCACCTCTCTTAGTGAAATAAAGAAAGGCGCAGTCTCTTCATAACAAGCAATCCATATATAGGAGCTTGAAAAAAAGAATTGATCCACTTTTGGGAAAAACAAAGTGCACTTTTTTTAGTTAAACTAAGTTTCTCAAGGTGAATTTGCTAAAACCACAGTCTTATATTCTTAAGTCAAATGATAGCTGAAAATGGAAAGAACTTTGGAAACTGTGAGTTTTGTCTGAGACATGGTGAATAATATTGAGAGAGAGAGAAAGAGACTGAGATGTTGATTCAACCAAAAAGTTATAACAATCATAATAAAAAAGTTGATGTGATTCAGTATTAAAGAAGTGGATATAATATAGTGAGGCATTAAACAAGACATGCAGCATTTTAAAGGATTACTCCCTAGATAAGTAAGATGCTTGGAAATGGCTGAAGTACAGTCCTGAGTGTTCATATGAGTAGCATGTTATCACAATGCTGCATGAGTAAGCACTGAAGACTGTTGGTCATATAGAATTTTTGCATCTGCAATTGGTTTTAATACTGGATAAGGCACAAAGAAGCAATATAAGACTGACTCTTCTGTGAAAAGCAGAGCAAGAGGCTGGTTTGATGGACGTCATTAATATAAACTGGTGCAATGAACTGACTTCAAAAGGACTCGTTCAGGAGTGGAGAAGGCTGTCTGGCTGCATTTCATTCAAACTGAAAGAACATATGGGAACATATGTTTTTCTGGGTTTCATTTATATCACGGCATGAAAACAAACATACTTTGTGGTAGCAGTGGCAATGCATACAATTATTTACTGTACTTAGATAACTCATTTATGTAGGATATGATTCGGTAGTTATATCACAGCAATGCTTGCAATTTGCTGAGACAAGAAGTGTAAAAAATGATAAACTGAAATATAGTCTGACTTTCACTGCTGTGGTGAAGATGGTTTATTAAACAGAATACTAATCTTTTCTGTAGTAGAAAAGGTACCAACTCACTATAGGTTATAACCAATGCATTCAATATTGGGTGCAAAGGAGAGATACTATGTGAATTTATCAAAACTAAGAGATTATGCCCCATTCATTATAAATTGAAAGAGAAAGGTATGAACAATTTGAAAAGAATGCAAAAGGGAAATTGTTTCTGTTTGATGCAGCAGGTGCAAAATGGCTTGAAATGCTGGATGTTTCTTTGTAAAAGTATTAGAGAGTTTAAATACTTGTATGCGCATTACGATGTGGGACGTCTTGATACATTTCTAATAACGACCCTTCATCATCACCTCATTAGCAGTTGTGAGCTGTCGAATATAACACTTCTAGAAGTCTACATACTTCCTTGCATGCTGATGCTTTTTTTGAAAATCAAGTTAAAAGGCTTAAATCAAGCAAATGTCAGTATCTTGTGATATTAAAATGGTACAAACAGAAATGCTATCAGCAAAAAGTCTTTTTTATACTGGTAACAGTCAGTGCAATCAGAGTGCTTTTCCTCCCTGTAGTTGACCAGCAAATGACACCAGCTTCTCTTCTTGTTCACTGTGTCTACTGGACTATAGCCTTGCTTAGGCTCAGCTTGACCCTACTGCAGGGTCAGTGTCAGAATCAAGGACACTGGTAAAGTATCAGACTGCATGCTGTGAAGAATGTCCTAACTCCTGCTCCCTCATGGCAGGCCCTGCAATCACTGTCCTTGGGATGTGCATGTGCACTTCTGAGCATGTACACCTTTCTGGCACAGGGCCTTTCTGCTCATGCTGCACACAGTTGAACTGGTCTATATGTTGTAGCAGTGAACCTTTAGGTGGCCAACCCCTCACCCCTTACAAAATTGGTAAGCCAACATTGACTGCTCACTCCCATCGTACACTATGCTCCCACCAGCGCCTGTGCCACTAATCAAACACTGGTCATCTGGGGGATATACTAAGAGCTTTATCCCCCTGTACCACGAGACTGCTATTCT
Source organism: Protopterus annectens (assembly GCF_019279795.1). Taxonomy (NCBI): domain Eukaryota; kingdom Metazoa; phylum Chordata; order Ceratodontiformes; family Protopteridae; genus Protopterus; species Protopterus annectens. The sequence continues at coordinate 660,267,118 of NC_056751.1, forward strand.
GCATTCACAATACAGACATCAATATTGAAATATGCTATAATACACGCAAGCCTTGAGTAATGTTTTTCTCTAAAGCTTCAAAAATTACTTTTCATACCTAGGAATTGTATAAATTAAGCATATACTGCCATATCACATTGTTAACCCAAGCCAGAGCTTTCAGATGACAGTGAGAAATTCCTTTCTGAGTATTTGTTTATTAGATATTTAGAGAAATATGAACAATTTTGGTTACTTGTATAATTCACAATATAAAAACATTGTATGCCTGTCAAAATGTACTACTTAACAATGCAAATTTCAGTGATAACTTTCCTGAAAATCATCAAAGGTTTCAGCTGTTACCATGCAATTGTTTGCAAGTCACTTGAGTTTGCAGATATTAATGCACATCTTTATAATAATGTCAAACTAGCAACGTTTCTAGTATAAGGACTATAATGCATTATATGTGGACAGCGATAACATATTTGCTCTCTCATGATATTTCATACTGTGGCTTTCAAAAACACATGGCTCTCTCAGATATAAAAATGTGAATGCAAATGTGGACACCCTGACCCTATGTGCAAAAGTGGGAAAAAGTTGTGGATGGATGGATGAAAGTAGGAATGACAAGTGGGAAAATGTGATTAATATGACCACTGCAGGTTATTCTAGATTAACAATCATTGGGTCATGTACACCTGAAAACCAGTCTAAAAATATGTCAAAATACCATAAGAATCCATGGATGTAAAATAGAAGCATGCAAAAGAGGGCCTAGAGCCATAAATGACCTCATGCTGTCTTTGATAAACACAGAATCATATTTGTATTACACGTGTAGTACATGTAGATGTAATGTATTCAACAATATTTTGGGATGCAAAAGGAATTAATTGCTTTTTAAATGTGTCCACTAATAATGCAACGTTTTACACTTTAAGAATTAAAAGTAGTTGTAACCGTTTTCATCATTGTGATTATTTATTTATTTTATTTTATTCATTAATTTTGTTTAGATTAGCTTATGGGGTAGAGCTCTGATCACAATGGATCATTTTTAGGCTTGACATCCCCAGTCCTCAAAAATCAGACAAACTAAAAAAGCCCTGTGCACAATAATCCCTTCAGTGCTATACAAAAGCTTTTGTTTTATTACTTTAATTCTGTCCTTTGCTAGCATCTACAATGTCAGCCTTCACAGCATGTGTAAGGTCAACTTCCACAAGGGCAAAGCATTATGGGGCACAATCAGGAGTGCTACCACATGGAAGACAAGAGATGATGCAATCACTTTAGTATAAAAAAGACCCTTATCTACTTATTTATTTATTTATGTATGAATTTATTTGTTTATTTTGTTTTGTTTGTGGTGACATGGAGGGGGCACTACATTTTTTTTGCCTTCTGCCTGAAAGCCAAATTCAGCTTTCTTCAGCAGAGACTATTGCATCTCTGGCACTCTGTGGATCAAGGCATTTGGCCCATGACCTTACAACAGCATTCCATTCATATACCAACATTTCTTCCACCTCTGGAACAAAGTTTCAGGACACATCAAGCAGAGCAGTATCTTTGCCACCTTCATGGTAAATCTTGATAATTGAAAGGACAGCCTCAAATTTTCCTTCAGTCTACCTTGCCTGGCTCTGCTTGAGGCTACAGGGAATTTTTGAATATGGTTTTTTACCAGGCGTGTGATGGTCTGCAGACTGATTGACTAATACTAACCTATGAACCCATGAGCTATTATTTTAGCCTTTGGATTTGTAAAGAATGTTTGACTTTATTTTCAGAGTCTAAGTGGACTGATACATACACACACACACACATATGAATATATATATGCATATATATATATATATATATATATATATGTATATATATATATATATATACATATATATATATATATATATATATATATATATATATATATATATATATATATATATATATATATATATATATATATATATATATTTATATAGGGTCTATAGTCACAGTGTCAAACTTGTATAAGCTCGAATAATGTAATATCGAACCAAAAGTCCGAAACACAAAAATAGCGAAGCCACGGCACATCGATTTTTTTCCCAGGGAAAACAATCGGTGGGCCATTTTCGGGGCTTTGCTATTTCCTCCACTGTGGTGTGATCTTGGAGTTCATTTATTTAAGTGGGGGTGTGTGGGGGGGCACAGCCCCTCGGTTTATGTTTTTATTTTTTTTTTTGTTAGGGAACAGCAATTATTTTTCCCTGGGAAAAGAATCACTGTTCTGTGTGTTTGTTATTGTGTGTTTTTTGACTTTTGGGTACGATATTACATCGTTCGAACTTATACAAGTTCGACGATGTGATATAGACCCATATATATATATATATATATATATATATATATATATATATATATATATACTTAAAATAATCTAAACAGTATAATATCAACAAAAAAATATATCAACACAATATATCTAAATTCAAAAAGATCTAAACACTCAACAGCAACAAAATCTAACCACATCCACAACCAATGATTTGAACTACCCCTCACAATACTTGCTAATTAAATCTTTCCACTCTGAGGTCACCCAGCAATGGAGCAAGGGTATAAATTCTTCCCTAGTATAACTTTGATTTTACATGCCCCCACAGTCAGCTAATTATTTATTCCAACTTCAAGATTATGCTATCTCTGAGGAAAAGCTTATTCCCCAACCCCAGGGACTGTAACGTCTCATACAACTGTTGACCATTTGTTTTGTGGACTAGAGTGTGGTGGCAAAACATAGGTTCATAGGTTTATAGGTGTTTACTAGGCTAACAATCACAAAGGCCTTTTTTTAGCCTAGCCATGCATCCCAAATCTTTGATAAGTTCTGATACGCTTGATAAGTGTAAGCAGGGGCCTGGGAGGTTAACCATTTTCAGGTTACCTTTGTCTATTAGAGACACAGGTGCCAAACCAGTGATGAATTTCTGGATTCTCATCCAATTGCTCAAGTTGCACTTGAATTGGGTTAGGGAGGAACTCTGCTTCACATGTATGGAGAGCCTGTTCCATAGATGGGGTAGTCTCTGGGATACATACCTATCTCTCCAGCAGGTCCTATTTATATCACAGGCAGGGTTTAAGTTTTTAGAACAGGTAATTCTGATGCTGTTTGTTTTGTGGATATGCAGGAGGTTCATCAGAGTGGGATCTGGCAATGCCCTGTATGCCAGGCATAGATCTTCCCTCAAAAGCCTGTAGGAGACAGAATACAGTGATAGGGTCTTGAGGTGGTCTGCATAGGACATTTTACTTACGTCTTGTATTATTTTAGTGAGGAACCTGTGTGGATTTTCCAATTGCTGGATATGCCTGGTTAGGTACATACCAAAGGGGGCATTGCACACAATGATAGGTCTTATGAGTGCCAAACACAGTGGAACAATGACTTCCTTGGACTTAGATGCTGTACCATTGTTTATAAGTTGTGTGCAACACAGAATGATTTCCTCACCACTGTAGACACATGATGGTCAAAGGCTGAATTGTTATCTATGTGTGTCCCTACGTCTCTGACTACTGGGTCAACTCTAAGGGGTGTGTTGTCAATACAATAGTTACCAGGGATGGATAACTTCCCAAAGGATACTATTATGCATTTCTTGGCATTAGTTTTAGTCCATGGCTCTGACTCCAGTTGTTTTTCTGTGTCAGCCCTCCTGGAGAACATTTGTGTTAGTGTGAGATTCAATGACAGCTCTTAATTTGCAATCATCTGCAAATTTAGTCAGCCAGAGATCACTGACATTGGCCTTGACTTCTGAGAAGTAAATGCCAAAAAAGGAGCGGTCCAAGGACTGATCCCTGAGGGAAAACCACTTGTGACTTGCCACTTTGTAGAGGTGGACTCCCCAGTTCTAACTTCCTGGGTCCTGTTTGTGAGCCAGTTGGCTGGCCTCTAGGTAACACATGGGTTTGTACCTAACCTCTTGAGTTTGACAACAATGCCTGAGTGGGGTATTGTGTCAAATGCCTTTGCCAGGTCAAGGAGTCAGCGTGAATGATTTTGCCATCATACATTGCTTTGGTGACCTTCTCAAAGAAGTCCCCCAGTTGAGTAGGCGTGATCTTCCCTTGATGAAACCAAACTGGGATGAGTTCAGTATCTGGAAGTTTACTATATCTCTGTTGATCATCTCCATGATAATTCTTTCCATGGCTTTACATATAAGACTGGTGAGACTTAAGGGTCTGTAGTTTCCAGGGTCTGTAGATGGCCCACCTTTGTGCAGAGGGTTGACTGTTACCTTTCTACATTCATGAGGCACGAAGCCTGTTTGGAGACTACAGTTAAACAGTAATTCCAGAGGCCCTAACAGATCATGTTTCATGCTATTTAGAAGGCATCCTGGGATATTTTCTGGGCCCATTGATGCAGTGTTTTGGTCATAGAGAGAGCATTAAAGGCCTGATCCCTAATGATAGCAGGAGGAGTTATATTTGATGATATTTCCTGAGGGAAGGTTGAGGTAAAGTTGGAGCTGAAATTATCAGCCAGGAGGTTTTCTATATCTTCTGGCTCAGTATAGGTGGCTCCATTGACAATAAGCTCTACACACAATTGTGTATTGCCTCTGAGTTGTTTTAGTTTGATGAGAGTGCTTTTATCCTGCTGGATGCTGCACCTCCTAATTTTTGCCATGATTTTCTCCCTGCTGTTATACAGCCTGTTGATTTTGTGATTCCACCAGGGTGGCTTGTTTTTTGACTTAGTTCTGTACCTCTTCCTGGTGGGTGCTGCTGTGTCTATGCAGCTATTAACATGCTTATACAAGGTTTCTGTGAACAGCTTTGCATAGGCAGCAGTGTTCTCAGGGTTTATGGGGGCTTGACATTTTGCCAGGTTCTCACTTAATAGCAGGAGGTTAGCCTTAGAATAGTTCATAAATATTTCAGGTTTAACTGGAGGTCCAGGTTTTATTTTTACTTCAAAGGGGACCAGTGACGGGTGGTGACTTTAAATCAAAGGGGGGCTGCAAGGGACAGCTGAATGGGTGGGGCCAATGTGAAGGGTGTGACCAACTAAAAGAGGTGTAGCTATACTCAAAACCACACAAACTGGGACTTTAATTAAATATGCTGCCTTGGGTGCCAAACCATCATTATGAGAGACCAGTCAAGACAAAAGGAAGTGTAGAAGAAAAAATATATTTCAGTGCATTGGCTACATGACAGCTTACTTAATATCTAGATGTAAACAAAAAGGTTTTGAGGCATGAAAAAATAAATTACTTTTTAAATACATTACTGGAATGCCAGTCAAAAGCAAGTATAAAAAAACAAGCAGCACTCAACTCAAACCACTTCTCCTAGCACTGCAGTTCTAATTATAATTTATATTCAGCTTTATAAAAGTACCAAGTAACATGCTGAAAGTAACAATCTCAGTGATACCCCCACTTGTAAAAATGTTTCTTATCCAAAAAATACCTGCTGCCTGACAACAACTTTCTACTTGTTTCATCAGAAAAACGTGATCAAAGTAAAAAATGAACAGCAAACAAAAAACAAGCTCAAGATAAATTGCTTAAAGGATTACTGCACAGGTTATGGACCACACATGATAGATTGGCATTTTGTTTAGTTTACAGGTAAAGCCTGCAAAGATGACTGCAAGTCTCCAACAAATCTAATGAGCTTCTGAAAATACTGTAATCCTGTCCTTTATTACAAATACTGTCATATGCATTTCAATACTTAAGGCTTATACGTTATCTAGTTATGTAAATATTCTCTGCATGACAACAACAAAAAGGCCTTCAATGTTGGTAATTTTTAGTAGTATGTTTATTAAAGTTTACTTGCATCTTACAATCTCAGACAAGCTTACCTCATGGTCATTAAAGCATTGCTACTTAAACACAGAGCAACAGGGACTTCAACAACATTCATTTTTCTGAATAATAAGCGTAAATCAACAGTATAAAAATATGACAGAAAACCAGAACATTCTGCAAAATCAAATACAGATGAAAAGCCACCATAGTACTTGTGTCTACCTTGGAAGGGGGGATACTCTGTACACTTACACTGCATAGCTGCTCCGTGCCTTGCATGGACACATCCAGAATCACTACATGGGGGAGTGGGGTGCAACAAGTATGCCACAATTTGAAATGTATCTGGCTGATGGTGATTGCCCTGACACATTTGTCATACCTCTCAACCTCAGAGCAAGAAATCAGGACAAAGCCATAAATAGAAGTGGGACAAAGGCCCAGAAATAAGGGCAATATTTAAATATTGCTCTTATAAACTTAGAATGATAATAGAATAGTAAGTCTTGTATTAGGATGAATTTTCTGAAGGGTATGAAATCTGAAACTCAAATGTTTGTCATAATTTTCTAACTTCAGTCTTTAATGATTTGCCACTAATTTGCCAGAAAACCACAATTTTATGAAAAATGGACCAAAGATGTGATGCAAAAATACAAAATAGTCCCGCAATACAGTTGGGAACATGTCAAAGAAGGGACACATTTTAATATTAGTACTGTTAAGTTGAGCAGCTGACAAAATAATAGAATCTACATGCATTTCTGAAATAAAAGTAATCTATAACTCTGATCATTACAATTATTTATTAATTGTAAACCCTCCATATTTTCTTCCAAAATTACCATTTTGTGAAGGGATTATTAGGGGGACAGCAACATTTTCAGCCAAAGTCAGGGACAGTTGAGAGGCTTGGATATACCTAATTCTATAAAGCAATTTATTTCCACTACCCCTCAACCTGTTAATGCAGGAAATCTGGACAAGGCCAAATATATTTGGGGAACATGCAGACAGTACTAAATATTGCCCTTGTATAAACTTAGACAGTTGACAGAATAACAGGTCTTGCTTTAGCATGCATTTTTCTGAAGGGTATGAAGTCTGAAACTCAGTGTCTGTCATTATTTAGTGACTTCATTCCTAAATGATTTGCCAGAAAAACACATATATTTTGAGGAATAAACCAAAAATAAGAAGCAAAAATCTATTACTTCTGTGAAAATCTGGACAGTGGAGAGTGTCGGGGCTGTCTTTGAGTTTGCTGCCCCCCCCCACAAAATCATCATCAAATGAGGTCTCCCCCCTGCAGCCATTCCAATGTTCCTTTACTTGGCTATTTCACCCCATTTACCATAAACACTGTAATATGCACACTGCTTTACATCTATGATGATTTGGATTTCATTTAAAAGTTTTATTTTGCATTTTGCAGCACAAACACTAATAGACATCTGCTAAACAAAGCAATGCAGTCTCACAATGGAAACAGGCTTAGCATTAAAACTTCTCTGCCCTTGAAACTCACATTCATTCAAACAGCATTGAAACATACATTCAAAGAAAATACATCTGGCCAGTGGCAGATAAAGATTAACTGTGGGCTATTTTCAAATCATAGGCCCCTTGCATATGAAACATACATGTGCTCTTTGATACATCTTCCTGATTGTATTAAATTATATTCCTTGTATAATACAGTGCAGTTGTTAGAAGACATTTTAAATTTATTGTTTTGAACATTTGTCCAGTAAACAATGGAACAAATCGCATGTACCAGTAGTGACAAAACTGCCCAGTTAGGAACATTTCCATCATAAAAGTCTACTCAAACCTCTACAGTCCACCAGTATCAGTAAATATGCACAATCTCTGCAGAAGTAAAAGTCATCTAAATAATTCCATATTAAAGAGATCTGTACCTAATGAAAAGGTTGCTGCTAGAAAATAACTTTATATTTCATTGTTTCATCTCAAATAAAGTGCCTGTTGCCCTTGAGGAATAAATTACCCATGTTACATTAAAAAATGATAAGCTAGTAATATTGCAATAGGGAATGGATGGAAAACTGAAAACAGGTTCATAGCTACTAGGTATCTCCACCAAAGAGGACATTTGCAGGACTGCAGCCTCCACCAAGTACAACACAGTATAGTATCACCAATCCATCTACATACTGTGGGAGTAGAGCCCACAGCCTTCTGCACCAAAAGCAAGTCACTACCAGTTGTGCTAGTAACAATGCAAGCTGACTCAGCATAAGCAGCACTAAACTTCTCTTCCTCTGAAGCTATTAGCTCCTTGTAAAATCCACTCAACACTCAACTGTATCTCTCATCTTTGCAGCACATGAGCACAAGAAATCTAGAAAAAGGTAAAATGTATTGGGGGACAAAAGCCCAAACACCAGAGACATATTTAAACATTCCTTATATAACCTTGGAAAGTTGCTAGAATAAAATGCTCTGCTACCACCATGCATTTCACTGCCAAGTCTTGAATCCAGGACCTTGTGCACTACAGTCAGAGCAACATACCACTATTCCAGATCAGCTGCTTCTTGAAAGACAGGAAGACTGAAACTTAAATGGCTATCATTTAGTGAATTCAGTTCTCACCATAGCTCTCAATGTCTTAGCAAAACACCAGGACAAAGCCAATAATGGGGGAATACAGCCCACAAACATATTCAGTGAACTCAGCTCTTACCATAGCTCTCAACCTCTTAGCACAAAAAACCTGCACAAAGCCAATAATAGGGAATACAGCCACAAAAATAGGGACACAGTTCAAATATTGATCATATAAACTTAGAAAATTGCTAGAATAAAATGTTTCTTGTTACCATGTACTTTCTGAAGAATATGAAGTCTGAAATTTAAATGTCTGTCATTATTTAGTGAATTCAAAACCCAGAAAATCACAGATTTTTATGAGGAACAGAACAGAACAAAACAAAAATATGAGGCAAAAATATGAATGCTTTTCACAAGTGGTGGTGGGTAGGGAATTCAGGCTCTTGCTACCTGCACCCAAGGTTGAGGGTTTGACACTGAGTTACTCTCTAGCTATGAGTTATAGTTAACTGGAACATTTCTCACAGAAACACACACACACACACACACACACACACACACACACACACACACACACACACACACACACACACACACACACACACACACACACACCCTGAGCTCAAAGTTTCCTGAGTTGAAGTTAATATGACACCCACCCACCCTGAGCTCAGAATTTTCTGAGTTGAAGTTAATACAGGCCAGTTTCCCTTCCACAGAATAAATAAGTACCTGAGCTCAAAGTTTCCTGAGTCGTCCTCCTCCTGGTGCTGGAAGACAGTCCACAGAACAAATAAGCCACCTGCCATCCTCTTCCCTGTGCTGGAAGTCCTGGAATAAATAGTAGCCCACAGAATAAAGTGCCAAACATTTCCCCTTTCAAAATAACCCAAGCCAGACATTTTTCCTAATCTAGACTGGTTAAACAGCAGTCCAGATTCAAGTTTCCACACGTGTGGAGTTCTGGGATTTTTGATTTACAGCTGGGGATTTTTTTATTTTGATTTACAGCTTGGGGGGACTGGAGTCCTGCAGTCCAATATCACAAGCCGCCACTGAAGGAGACCATTTTGTGGTCTGACCTCACCATGGAAGGCATTACAGTAAGTGGTGTGCAGCACTCTCCCATATTAGTGAGGACCAGATCCAGTATGGTTGCACCCCTGCTTGGTATATGGTATATTGGCTATCTGGTCCAGGGAGTTTGTGTTTAGAAAATCCAGGAATCTCTGTGCATGTACGTTTGGTGTCATATACGATTCTCAGTTAATAGTTCATAGGTTCATAGGTGTGTACTAGGCTAATGGCCCTGGAGCCTTTACAAGCCTAGCCCATAGGATTACCCTGGCATCATGCCACCCAACCTTAGTTCCCAGTGCCTCTGTTGAGTAGAGCCACTGGAGTGATCACTGGGGTGAATTTAATATTTCCCATCCACTCATGTGATTTTTCTTGAAGAGGGCCAGTGAGGCCCTCTGCTTGACATGTATGGGGAGTCTATTCCATAGCATGGGCAGTCTCTGCATTATGAACCTGTCCCTCCAGCTTGTTTTGTTGATTGTGGTCATGAGGTTGAGGTCTATGGAGCATGTGATGTGGAGGGATTGGGATTTCTTTAGATGTAGTATTTCTAACAGAGCTGGGTCAGACATGGCTTTGTAAGTCAAGCAGAGATCACCTCTAAGTAGGTGATATGAGACAGAGTTGTTGGAGTTTCTTGAATCTGTCCATATAGGACAAGTGATTAAGGCCCAGGGTCCTCTTTGTGAGGTACTTTTGTGGCCTCTCCAGTTGTTGCAGGTGTCTAGTGAGGTACATGCCAAATGGGGCATTGTACTCGATGATTGGTCTAATGAGGGATGCAAAACCCTTAGTAATGAGATGTGCCACATAGAAGGACTTTCTGACCACAGTGGCAATGTGGTGGTCAAAAGAGAGGTTGCTGTCAGCCTGCGTACCCAGATATCTTATAACACCTTTTGTGTTCAGTGGACTACCATAAATGTGGTAATTCACGGGAACCGGGTTTTTCCCAAAGGGGATGACGACACATTTTTTGGCATTGAGCTTAAGGCCATGGTTATGACACCAGTCATTCATCTCAGTGAGGCCTTTCTGTAGGATGTCAACATCACTTGGGGAGTTAATTATGGCTCCCAACTTGCAATTGTCTGCGAACTTTGCCAGCCAGAGTCCCTTCATGTTGGCGTGAACTTCAGAGAAGTAGATAACAAACAGGAGAGGACACAGGACCGAACCCTGTGGAACTCCACTCATGACTGGTTAGCAGTCTGACTTGGAGTCAGCTACTTTCACACTGTGAGTTCTATCTGTGAGACAGTTTGCAACCCACCTATTGATATAGGGGTTGATGCCTAGCTTAATGAGTTTTTTTATGATTCATGCATGGGGAATCGTATCAAAGGCCTTGACCAGTTCAAGGTAGGCTGTATAAACTCCCTTGCCTTCATCCGCAATTCTGGTGACTGACTCAAAGAAGTTGACCAGATTGAGCAGGCATGATCACCCTTCACAAAACCAAACTGTGTGGGATCCAGAGTTTGGAGATTCCTGTTATCCTTGTTTATTAGGTCCATGATGATGCATTCCATAGCTTTGCATATCAGTCTTGTCAGGCTAATGGGGCGATAGTTCCCAGGGTCTGTAGTTGCTCCTCCTTTGTGGAGAGGGGTGACTGTAGCAGTGCACCATTCAGTAGGGACAAAGCCTGAGGTGAGGCTGTGATTGAACAGGGCACACAGGTGAGGTGCCAGTTCACTCTGTAGTTCATGTAGAACACAGCCATATTGTCAGGTCCCATAGAACCTGTACAGCAGTAATACTGGGTGCCTGGCAATCTACTTATAGTGTGATTGGTCCTTTGGTGGGGGAGAGAGGGGTAAATTTGGCACTGAATCTGTCAGTCAGTATATTAGCAATATCTGTTGGCTCGGTATAGGAGTTGCCATTGTGCAATAGCTCCGAACAAATCTGGGTATTGCCATGGCGATTCTTTACATAACTATAGAGGGCCTTGTGGTTGTCTTTACTATCTGCTACAATTCTGTTTTCATAGCTATCTTTAGAGGATTTGATGAGGGATCTCAACTTTTTTGTTGAGGCTGATAAAGGAGTTTTTCTAGTCTTGGGACTTCACCTTATTCCACATCAGTTTCCTCCTTCTGTTGTAGAGTTTATTTATGGCAGGTGGAGTAATTAAAGCCACCCATGAATATGGTATTGGGTTGGATGGTTAGTGTTCCTAATAAGTTTAAATACATCGCATGGGTATCCTGGGTTATCAAGGGGGACCTATAGCTTACAAGGAAGTGGTATTGGATTTTGCCTATGGTGATTTGAACATGGAGCAGTTTAAGTGCATTGTCCTTTTTGACCAGCCTTGAAGTATATTTATTTTTGATGCAAACAGAGACACCTCCATCTTAGTCCTTGCCTGTGAAGTAGCTGGCCTAAATGTGTAGAAAGCATCATAACTTGT